>NW_027452535.1:0-100000 GCF_964194025.1 Convolutriloba macropyga | reverse complement strand
GGTGTACCGAGTTCTTGCATGGGCCGGCATGTGCTTAAAATGTTGATGTTGCTGTCCAGTACTTGTTGGGGTGAGCATGCGTCTCGGATGTTGTCATAGTCTTGACATATCATCCGTCGTGATAATCTTGGTCTTCTTGGTCGGAGTCCTGCGCGGAAGCAGTTGAGTCCTTCCTAATCTTGGGGAAGCCCTTTTTGGCGAGGGTTGATAGGTTTTCTTTTCGGGATATTTATCCGATTGACTTTAGATAGGTTTGACTCAATGTGTCTATCTGCTTTTATAGCTTGAGTCTCTCTCTTCCTGATGGTTCTTTGGCCAATTATCATTTGTTTTTGTTCTTTTGCTTGTGTTTCCATGCTTTGGATGAACTACTTGTGGGGTTTGCAGTGAGTCTTCCGTGCGGCGAAATTATTGAAGGGAATTTTTCTTTGGTCCGTGATCTCGAGATTGGCCATATCCGATTTATTCGTGTTCTGTTGTCCCGGCACTTTAATGGTGAGGGCGGAGTCAGTCGTTTTTACAAGAGAGGCTGATTTTGGTATGGCCCCGTATATACTATGCAACTGTTTTTTGTTTCTTTGGGCTGCTAATGTTCGACGAGCGATTTGAAGGCGCGGACTATGTCAGGTGATGGGCTGTTCGATAGTTGATGACGGGAGCTTGATTATTCGTGTGATTTCACTGTTATCGCTCTTGGCGTCCTCGAGTTTCTTTTTTGCTTCTCGTACCTCTGCATCACTGTCCAGGTCCTCGTGGTACCATCTTTCATCGGTTATCAGCTCCTCGTCGCCTATGATGTTGTCGTCTAAATAAAATTTCAGTTTGTTTATCCAACTAAGATTAGCCGTATTAGGTTTTGTTGTTATATTTTTAATAGCAGTGTTTGGGTTACTACCACAGTAAGCTTCGAATGGCGGTAGCTTAGAACATTTCTTCCCACATGTTCGTTGTTCGATTGATAGGCTTCTTAAGGCAAAATTTAATACTAAAAGTCTCTAATTGAGGTCCAATTTAATGCATCCTAGTTGTCGTTTGACGTTTTGTATAAGTCGTTCTACTAGGCTGATTGGGCGATGGTCGTTGGCCGGTGAAAATATTAGATTAATATTGTGTCGTGCATAAAGTTGTTGTACCTGTTTCCCCTTTAGGCAGCGGGCTTGATGTAATCTAATATTTTGAGGTACCCCTTTTTGAGCAATAAATTTATTTAACAACTTTTCTATGTTTAGGCCGTTCGCGTTGGCGACTAGCGAAAGGGTAGGAATTTTCATGAAGCGGTCGATACATGCTGGACAATTTACCGCCAACTGTTGTATCAATATCGCAGTAGAGCTTACCCAGGTTCTTTATGGGGGTGTTAGTGTAGCTTCTTAGTTGGACGGGGTTCGTCGTTCGGTTCCACCAGGTTTTGCTGTACTTTGCTTCGATGTCTTTCGCCATTTGTTTATTTACCCTGCAGGTAGAACTTCCTGAGTGCACCATCACCATGAACTTGCTATGGCCGTATTGTATGTGCAACTTTGATGGGGTGTGGGGTCGACTGTTGTGTTCATCATGTTTACAGAGTAGCCGTCCCCTGAGTCTCCATACGTTCAATGGATTTTGGTTTGTAGGAATATAATGTTGATTCCGTCAGATGATTGTTCAATACTCTGTTTATCGACTTCATTTATTGACATTTAAGTTTTTGATTTGTTTAGATTTGATTTACAAGTCTTGGCAAAGTGATTTGGCTTATTACATCTGCGGCACATTGCCCCACCGCCTGGCAATTTGCTCTATGGTTTTTATCCTAGAGTTGTCCGCAGTTTCTGCAGTTTTGCGACGCGGGTCTATTGTTGTTGCTTGTTAGCCTCTGTTTTCCTCTGAGTGGTCCGCGGGGGGTTACTGGTAATCTGTTGGAGCCACGGTACCGTGCTCTTGAATTTTCTGAGACTGTTTCTTCTCGACCAGTAAAGGGGATGTCTGGGAAGTCGGGCGGTTGTTTTGACTGCATTGCTACTTGGTCCTAATTCCTAGCTCTCTACTGACACCTGGTTCTAGAACCTTTTCTGGTGTGAGTGTAGTCTTTAGCAATTCCTTCTGGATTTCATGGTCAATCAAATTTGCTGTGAATATGTCGCGGAGTAGTTCATCATCTAGGTGGGCTAATTGACAGTGTTCAGCGAGGGACCTTAGTGCGGAGTGGAACTGTTTCATGGTCTCTCCGCTTTGTTGTTTGCGTGTTAAGAGCAGGTATCGATCGAACGCTAGATTCCTCGATCGAACGTAACATTCCCATATTTCTTGAGTTGACTTGTTTTCTAGCTTTGTATGGGGGAACTTCCTAGCATGCATTTTACGTCCTTCAATACCAAGGCTAGATATTTTCGGTCTGCCACGTCCCATGGCTTGTCGCCGCATAGGACAACTATTCTATCTATTTGGTTGCACTCATTCTTCTATTTGGCTATCGCTTGGTTATATCTTGTTTGTCTCCCCTCTTCATTGTCTGTGTCGGGTTGTGGACTGGTTGTTCTTCCACTGGTTCTGGGGTTAAACGACTTGTGTCAGTCTCTCTTGGAGTAATTGGTCAAGTTCAATGTTTGTCTTTGCGACGAGGGCCATTTTGAGTTGACTTCTCCACTTTTCCCATGGTATGGGTGGGTTGCTATTGGGTTTGTCCCAGAATGGTTCCAGACCGAATGTTGTGCATCCTTTTGAGTCTGACTGTGCCATGTCGTACTGTACTGTATTTGAGCGTAGTATACTTATCTTATGATAGACGATAATAAAGGAGAGATTCAGTGACAAACCGTTCAATTTAAAAAATAAGACATAACTGCGAATAGTCAATTTGCAATTAGTGTATTAGTTGTGATCAAGGCCACAACTACCCGTAACTGATTGAGTGAGTCAGTCGTCGGACGATTGATTGAAAGAACAACTAAAGTAATAAATATCTACTCGTCAATGTTAGTATTAATTATCATTATCATTAATGTTAATTTTAGTTACCACATTTATCATTATTTTTTTAATTTTGAAATTTATTGATATTCCTCCTATTCTTTTTATATTATTATTATTTCACTATTAAAATTTTTATAATTTATTTTAATTTTTTTTAACTTTATACTTCTGTATTAATGTCGTAAGATTTGTAATAATTATTCTTATTTTTTGTCATTTTTTATTAATATTGTTTATTTTTGTTTTTGATTATTATCATTATTTTTTTTATATTAATATTTATTTTAATAACCATTTTTAATAATAATTGCTCTCGACATAAATTTCAATCAATTATTGTGAATGCGTGTTAAAACTTTTATGCAATGTTTTTGTTTGACCGTTTTTGCACCCTTATTGCTAAGGTAAAATCTGTTGTATAAGTGAAATTTAAGGTAGGTTCAGCGAAAGTGGTATCACCTCAAAGCATGAGCAAAAACAAAATTTCGGGAATTCAAGAGAGTTTCCAGAAGCACTATCGCGTTATCAATCAACTGAGTTCTAATATGAGTATAATTATATATGTATATATATATATATATATATATATATATATATATAAATATAATATATATATATATATATATATATATATATATATATGAGTTTTAATATGAGTATAATTATATGTGTATATATATATATATACATATATATATATATATATATATAAATATAATATATATATATATATATATGTATATATATAAATAAATACATATATATATATATATATATATATATATATATATATAACTGTGTGTGTGTGTTTATATATATATATATATATATATATATATAATTTTTTTATACTTATATATTTTTTACTGTATATATAATATATATATATATATACATATTTATATATATATATATATATATATATATATATATATATATATATATATATACATCAAGAAAAGAGGCAACGCTAAAAACTGCGTTAATATTTTTTGGAAACAATAATATTTATTTTGATGAAAAAATTTTTGTTCTCACCTGGATACTTTGAATAGGTTATATGAGCCTCCAACAGAAATTATTGAGAACTTTCATTACGCAGCATGTGTCATGAAATTAGAAAAAAGAACGATAAATACAGACAGAAATCGGAGATTCGTTTAAACTCTGCGAGAAAAGAGTGTCGAGAAGCCGTTATAAAATCATATTCTATTAACTGAAAATACTAATTCATTCATTGTGTCTTTGTTTTCAGCTCCAATAACGTAACACGCGACCTTTCAATAATATGATAACATGATAAGACAAAAATGTGCACTTTTCCAAAAACGGGCACTTTTTCGTGAAAACTAGAAAGGGTGAAAGCCAAAAACAATTACCTAAAACTTAAAATAGGAAAAAATTTGAAGTTTTATACAGTAGAGAGCGGATGTAAGGTTTTGATAATAAAAGTTACAAGCTTGCCAAAATAGGAAAAAAATGAAGAAAAGCTCATAAGTCCTTTGTTTAATTTGAAAACATAGTCTTAGGAGTCAAAAGAACTAAAAACTTCTGAGAGAAAATACTCAATGGATGAGTTCTATCACCTTAGAAAGCCATTTGTACTTTTTTTGAGTGGAACTAAGGTATAGTATTCCAAAAAATCAAAGAAATCAGTCAGAACACAAAACTTCCCGGTCACTTTTATGCAAACTCAATGTTTAAGCAAAAAAACGGCATGAGCAATTCACTGAAAATATAATAAGTTATCGTTTTGCTTCATGTCCACGTAAAAATATCTGTTAAAAATGGAGACTTGTTTTTTACTCCGGCTGTTTAAATAGAGACGAAATTAAAAAAAAGACAGCGTCCCATTGCAGTTCGAATTTTATTTGGATTATAAAGATCCACGAATGATTAGACCGAAATTAGCCTTGCTATTGCTGCCCTTTCATAAAATGCGTATTTGTTGCAAATGTAATGGATGTCAATAATTTAACAAAGAAATCAAATTATCAAAAAAACGATGCTTTTTGGATAAGTATCAAGTTGAAAAGTATACATAGACTAGTGGGCCGTAAGGCTCTAAGAGAACTTATAATGCCCTGCGCACTTTACCTGTTTATTTCGTTTTTGAGGACAAACAGTCGAAAGTCAGGAGAAAAAAAAACACCCGGCAAGAAGTTGGTAGTAGGAAAATTGCACAAGAAAGACCAGCAGGACATATAATTGCTACACATTTCGTTTGAGAGCAATTAAAAGGTATTGTTGAATTTGAGGCAGCTTCTCTTATACTTGCAAACCTAGTCTGTAAACAGTTGAACCCGCTGACCTTAGCTCTTGAACTTGCACAAGTTTTATAACCCGTTCCCGGTTTCTTCGTGCTATTCCAGGTTTCGTCTGCCTAGTCAAGTATACGTTGAGGAAGTTAATTTTTTGTCTATCTTCTCTAATGCATAATTTATATCAGGTTGTTTGCTTTCAACCTTCTAACATTTTCCAGTTGAGGCCATCCACTGCCGAGATCTAGCAACCAGATTATCATCCAACCGACAGTTCATCCGGAAGGAGATTGAGATTGTGGAGAGATGTGGGTACTCAATTCGACTGCCATTCTACCCTAACCCCGAGGCACCTCACAACCAGACAAAAATGTACAGATTCAAAGAGAAACTGAAAAGGAGTGCCCTTCGCAACCTAAAAACTAAGATTCTCGAACAAATCATGCCAAAATATGAGAATGAATAGTTTTAATATCCCAGTGAACAACTTGACATGATATCTAAACCCTTGAAGATTTTTCTTTATTAATTTTTTTTTCTACATACTAATATTAATAAGTTTTGTTTCACATCTTAGTTTTTCGTTTTGTCAACAATTTTATCAAGACTTTCTCAAAAAAATTTTCGGACAAAAATGAAGATGTTAAACTTCAACATGAGAAACTGACTGAAAAATTATTCATGTTTTTGGAGGAATATGATATTTCACAGATGTCAGCAAGATAAAACCAGGTTTATCGTGAAAATATAGCTCAACAATAAAGAAAATCGGGTGAACTTTGTCTTTAAAATTTTCAGTGATTTAATTTTAGAATTATTTGAGAGGTTTCTGAAGATTAAAGGTACTCTTTTGTTTTTCACACTTTTTTTTCTCAGAAAAGAAACTGTGTTTATTGCTTTACATTCAAAGTTCATAGACAGTGATTATCTACAAAAACCTTGAAATAAGCAGTAATGATTACAAAAAAAATTTGTTATTTCTTAAAAACTATTTAATATAACAGGTTAATAGTTTTGTGTTATTGAAATTGTTTCTGAAGCATTTACAGGTTTGTCATTAATGGCAAGCGGTTTACTAGCTGACAAACAGAAAAAACGCTTACCTTTAAGAAAATGGGTACGAAGTTTTTTGGCATAACTTAAAACGTTTTTTCAACAAAAGCACCAAAAAAGGATCGCCATGAACTTGTTCTTGGTGAATGTGAGAAAAATAAACAATGCTGACAAAAAATGACGACTCAGACACATCATTTGCAGCAGCAATAGATCTCAAAAACTATACAATTAAACTGTGGGAGCTAAAATACTTCGGCCTTCGAGCAATAAAATGCAAAATTCACATTAAAACTGCTCTGCTAAATGAACAATTTCCAAATCAAGAGTTTAAACACAGCACTCAAACAAAAAGAAATTGCGCAGGTCCGGTTGAGAACAAGCAAAAATATTGTTAGGCGAAAAATGAAAGCTGAATATTATTTTATGCTTGAAACAGGTTCATTTTGCAACTTAAAGTAGAAACAAAACGGAAAAAAAGCATCTTCAAGATTTACTGATGTTACCTGCCAAAAAAGTCTATCTTTTAAGATTTTGACAGAATGAATTGTTATCTTGCATGAGTCTGTCAGAAAAATGGTTACCTTGAAAATTTCTGGCAAAATGAATGGTTATCTTGAAAGTTTCCGGAAATAATCCAGCAAGACTATGCATAATATTGCAAGTTAACTGTAGCAGTAGAAATACTGTATGTACACCTCCATCCAATCAGAGACTGAGAAGACACTATTCTCTTTTATATAGAGAGAACTTCACTAACTATAACCAGTCTATTAGTTAGATACACCATGTGTATACTCTTGACTTCGGTGCTGTACTTTACTACCACCGTTATAATTGAAGTAAATCTTCAGTGTTTTAATGAGTCGGTTAGTCTGAGAGATATAGGTAAGCCTACTTCACTTGCAGAAATAAGTGGCTCTAGCTCTTTATACTTTAAGGCTGTAAAAGGAGCCCATCTTGGGTCTGCCTTAACTGGTGCGACCAGTGAGTTAACAAACTCTAACCGTAAAAGGAACTCACACAAAACAGCCTTTTCTCTCTTGCGAAAGAAACTTAGAAGTAGATTACATAGCTTTTTACTCCTTATCTACTTAAAACTTAAGAAAAAGGGGAACACAGCCCCAATAAAAACAAAACAACGAATATTTAAACACAGATATACACAAAACAGATCATCACATTGATCAACCTTCCTCTAGCGTTCCAACACATTCGGACGAATTACAACTGGCTGTTCTTACACAACAGAACAAACGCTTAACACGCGACATTTCACCCTTTGAAGTTAAATACTATCAACACAAAGATGAGTAAAATATACTTTTAAACCTAGCAAAACAAATCAAATAACACTATTTTGCAGTAGAGCAACAGCCTCTCCTCTCTTTACCAGAAAATGCATCACAAGTTTCACGAATTGCCTTTCTTTCATATTTAGTTGAAATTTGTGGAGCTCAACTCACAAAGGGCTCAGTTCTTTTCATTTATGATCCTCTAAGAAACAAATAAAGCCCTTTAATATATGACACTTTATTTAATCCACTATCTGTTTGATACACTATTTGAACTCCTTAACGGTATATGTTCAGAAATACAACCTTTAGATAGAGAAGGTGTATTTCGATAACCTTCTTTTGAATTTCTTAAAACGCCTTGCATCCACCCTTAACTCTAATGCATCACAATCACGGACAGAGAGCGTATACAAAATCGGTCGGCAGGAAATAGAAGGCTTCACTCACCTTCTCAAAACATGTATAAGCTCTGTAAAAGATGCGGACCCAGACGATGAACAGAGTTTTGATTCTCTTACACTTTCATCTTGGTATATACACAGATTTCGGAAAAGTTTGGTAAGACACATTTTTCCAGCTACAGAGCTAATAGCAGACACATTTCCACAAACACTACCTAAACTACCCGAGACGCTCCAATATATTTACGATCCGCACTGTTTTCCACAAAATTTTATAAATTTATATGAATATCATCGGAAACTATTCAAAAACTAATCGTTGATCACCATAATATAGAATTTAGAAATTATAAAGCAGAAACCCAACCATTCACTTGTACAAACATTTCAGAGAATTCAAACGCCTCTCAGGAAGCCTCACCAAGAAAAAATATGGATACTTTAATCCACTCTTAACCAGATACCCGTCTAAATGAACCCACAGAAACAGATTTCAACTCAACATTATTAGATGATGGAACACTTTTTTCATCGCATACGGTAAACACATTAATCGACATTGAAAGTAATGAGCAAAACAAGAACCACAAGAACAACAATAATAATATTACTAACAATACGTCTGATAACACACATATTTAACAGAATCACCAACACAGACAACCTGTGAGTTCGACTGAATTGACACCATATTCAGATCCACTTAAAACAACCTTACCTACACTACCAAATGGTAATACACCCCTACCACGTCTACACAGCCAAAATTCAGTACATTTTAACACTGAAACCAATTATTCTAAATAATTCAACACAACCTACAGTAGCTACCAACCAAAATATTCAGATAACCCCACAACAATTAGTTAACATTGTTGGACAATTAAACTCACAAAGTACACAACAAACTACAAATGCTCCAACCCCTTATTATTTACAGGCAGCGTTAACACAAACGCCATCACCTGTAGTCCGCAGAAATGCACAAATAAGGTACCCTTGACCCTACTTACACAAAAGAAGATATTCTAATTGCTATCACAGCAAATATGGTAATGACAGCAGGACCATAACAGACCGATTCACCGTATCTTGAAGCGTTGATCCTGAAACCAATTACCATGATACAAACGGCCCTAGTAGGACCAGCACAACAATGGTATTCACATCTACCACTACATAAAAAAGTATTGGCAAGCGTTTTGCCGCGAATTTCAAAAAGTTCAACAATCAACAATCGGAAACACAAGAGAAATTATTACTAGAGAGCATAACACGTGCCTCTGGCGAAAAAATTAAAACATTAGCACTCAGAATTGAACAAATGACTCGAAAAGCATGTGTTAACAATGCTGCAGATATGCGTAACGCACAAATGAATGACGCACTTATCAAAGCACCTGATTCACAATGAGCCAGAATAGCTCTAAAAAAGATTGCGATTCTCAAATTAACCGCACTAGAACCACAACTTCCATTTGCACACTTAGTAGAAAAAATACACCAAGAAGATATCACAAGAACACACATAGATAGACATAAACTCAAAACCAATTCCACTTTTCCTCTGTCAATTAGTGATCTTTCTTTGGATATTGATCATCTCACAGTAGATGATATACACATAATGGAACAAGATATCGCTCACGGGATCAATGTAGTTGGACACATGTATTCAAATGGTCCTAATTTTAAAGGAATACCAATCTTCTTAAAATTTTGCAAGAAATGTTCACGCTCAGGACATAGTAGTTCTACATGCCCTGATAAAAGTTACACGAAACCATTCGATAAACTAGGTTTTCAAAAACAAATTTTTAATCAAGCAATAAAAGTTAACCAAAACCTCCCAAACAAACAAGTCACGTCAACTAATATGACAGGTCAACCATTACCGTTCTCACACCGTTCTAGAAGCAACAGTAGGGAACATCGTAATAATTCAAGGCATAGAAGTCCAAACAGTTTCTCAAAAACCAATTCAAAAATTTATTACGTTAATAGTAATTATAATCCACCGAGTAGAAGTGATTCGCCATACCCAAGACCATCATTTTCTCAGAATAATTCTAATAAGAAAACAATCACCTCACTATAATAGGGATGGAAATCGTTCACGACAACCATTCTCACGTAATCAACTTCGTAACGTCAGAAACTATATTAATTCATTTTAGATCAAGAACAAACAGACAACACAACGCCTAACACTCAACACCTGACACACAGAATGTCTCCGAGGAAACACTCCCCGAAAAACAATTTAATGATTATTTTAAATTTACTTAAAATTTACTTAATGTTTATTTAATGATTTAATTTTAGAATTAAATCAGGATAACCAGGACAAAAATTTTAATTGCCAGGAGGAATGTAATACTCTGACAGAAGACTGAATTTTTTCCACATCTTGTAAAAGCAACATTTGGGTATTACCACTAACAATATAAACACAACAAACGCCCGATCACACAAAAACAACTTTCCCAGCACATCTTGAAATAGACTTTCTATTAGACTCTGGCGTATCACTTAATGTATTAAAAAATGACACTTGGAATGAAATTAAAGAATACCACAAATTACAGTTGAAAGCATCAACATTTGTTCTCTCAGCAGCAACTAACTCTCGATTAAAATCGAACGGCACAATAAAACTTACTTCATAACCAGATGTATCAGAGAGCAGAACTCTCAAGAACACTTCCTTTACACTCACTTTCCATGTATCAAACACAAAATTCAGTATTCTACTCACACCTTTTCTTGAGAAATATGTCGACTCAACCAAATGTTCATCTCACGCACTTGAAATTAAAGACAATAATTCTACAAAATCCCTAAAATTTTATGACTCTTCAATAAACCACCCCCCTATTATTCACGATTATTTCCCGTCATTGGTGACCACTAATTGTATTTCAAACCCTCCGAACACCGAATTCGAACTTATTCCTTAACTGCATATGAATACAAAAATAAATATGCAAACGGTACTATCCTACGGAAAAACATTTTCTCCATAATGGACATAAACAAACCTGAAAATCCTTATCAATCCTTTATCCAAATATTTTTTCAAAATCCCTTGAATCACCCTCTTACCCGTGTAAAGGGAAAACAAGTGTACGCAGAACAACACATTTCACTAAATGATCTTCAAACAACAAAATGTCGCTTTAATGAACTCACAGAATTCATGGATGCTTATACCTCAAATTACCTTACACAACGTATATCACAAACACTTAAAAAATTTTATTGTTTAAATCTCACTAAACAACAAGAATGCAAGTATAAAACACAAAAAAAGTTGCACATACCATTCCTTGTCTCAAAATTCACAGAATCGGATCAAGAGTTTCTCACGAAGTTCAATTTTCAACACACAAAATTGACACAAAAACAATTTGAAGAATTAGCACAACTTCTCACACGATTTAAAAAATGCTACGCAACATCTAAATTCGATGTCCGAAAAATTAAAGTAGAACTAATTCTCCCCTAAAAGCAACAGCGATATTCAAATAACAGAGAGCTACTCGCATTACACTCCAATTACAAGACAGAGTACAACACCTACTCAACATTTTGACACATTTCGATATTATAGCACCTGTGAAAACAGATTCCCTCACCACGGGAAATACTTCCATCAACCCTGTAATTATCCTTAAAAAACGAAAATCACTCAAATTCATTTTAGAAGCTCGACAACTGAACACAATGATTGATGAAACAAATCAAATTGCAGCTGGCCTATAGAGCCAATACAAATTATACTAACACTCTTTAAAGGACCAATTTTCTCTATAGCTGACTTGAACAGCGCAGCGCGTACAAGCAAATGCCACTCGATAAACCATCACAAAGACTTAATTATTTTGTAATAGCTGAACAACAATACTGTTTCAAACGCTTATTTTACGGTATTTCAATCAACCCAGCAGCCATTTCGTCCCTTTTAAGTATTAATTTTAAACCACTCATTCGCAAAAATAAAATAATCACATATCTTGTTGATATTTTCATCCAAGATACCACAACAGACACAATGTTACAAACACTTGATCAGTATCACAACTTTCTCGAAAATGAAAACCTCAAAGCCGCTCCAGATAAATTCTTCTTTTTCGTGGACTCAGTTAAAATTTTGGGACACCAAATACAAAAAATCGTATACACCGACTCAAATCAAAGATAGACGGATTTCTCAAATTACAACCAGCAAATAAAAAAAATCCAAAACTATGTAGGATTTCTTACGTTCATTTCAAAATATATCTATAACTTACAAGTCATTCTCAGACCTTTTATCTTCAACTCCAGGATACAACAGATTTCAAATGGACTCCAGAATTGCAAAAAAACATTTGATAGAGTAAAAAAGGAACTTACAGACGGAATACTCCGCCTCGCAATTCCTAACTCAGAAAAACCCTTATATATTTTCTGCGACGCCCCTAACTATGGCATTGGAGCTGCACTACTGCAAAAAAAATCATTTTGTAAAAGTGGAGTTAGTGTCCGCAGACTCTCGTTTATTTTCTTCCACAGAACTTTGACTTTCAACCATTCTTCGCGAATGCTCAGCAATAACTTATGCACTCTCAGAATATCTTATTCAAGGCTCTAAACACCCAGTTATATTATACTTTGAGCACAAACCAATTCTTTTTCTATTCCCACAAAAAAATAAACCAAACCACAGAGTTTATAAATTTCAGGTAATTTTAATGAAATTTCCAAACTTACACATAGTTTGAACTGTAGGGAAAAACTTTTCACTTCCGGATTTATTAAGTCGTTCACTGACGACCACAACACAAAACGAACACCGTCTCAGAACAGTTGAGACTCTAGACTGTACTAAATCCTTTTCGATACACAATCAAATTACACAACCTATACAGTGCCACTATGCTGTATCAAAAGATTAAATTAAAACAGTATCTGCAGACAATAATGTAGAATCACCACAGTTTCCAATATATTTACAAATTAAAGATAAATATTTCAAATTACAATTAAAAAATGATCTCTATCTTCCTGTATCGTACCACGAAAGTCAAAACAAAGCACAATCTTTGGAACATACGCATCAACACAAAATACAACAAAATAAGCACAATCACTTACTACCAGAAACTTATATTAATATACAACACTTGGATGTCACACTAAAAACAAGTAAAACAGAACCCTTCACCCAATCTAATCAAAATGCAAACTACGCCGAATTATTAAACATTGTAAAATTTTCACTTCAGGCAATTGATTATTTTATACCAAACTCTCCAAAACTTTATAATTATTTTCATAGCGATCAAACAAAACTAAATGATATACTTCTGTATGAAGCGCAACAACGAGGCCCAGTTATTAGACAACTCCTCCTTTGGAAACGCTTTAAAAATTACCCTTCTATTCCCTCTTTAACTATTCGTTCAAACAAAGGATTGCTACAATATTACCAACGTTTCCAAAACATAAGTATCAATGAAACGAATTATCTCTTGTACTATATACAAGAAACAACGTCACGAAAAATTTGTCTACCACTCTCTCTAATTTTAGTAATATTTCATGTTGCACATTCTCACGATCTCTCAGGTCATCCTGGTTGTATAAAAACGGACGCTACAATCACTGAAAATTACTATTTTCCAAATATCAACAAATGGATTGCAATACTTACACAAGATTGTTTAAATTGCCAAACGAGCAAATCCATGCCAAATCTTCTTATGGTCCCACAATAGTCATTTTTAGAACTCCCATCATACTTCAATCATCGTACTTCAATGGACACAAAAAGCCCAATCTCACTGTCTTCGGACGGGAATTCTTACATCTATGTCATTGTAGACGCATTCACACATTACGTGGTACTTCACCCTTGTGGTCCAAAAAAGGATGCCACAAACGCACTCACTGAATTATTTGACACTGGATTGTCAAATTTGGAATACCAGATAATTTAGTAACCGATAATGGAAATGAATATATCAACGGAGAATTTGCACACTTTTGCCGCACATATAATTTATAATTTAAACCACGAACGCCATATAAACCATGGTTCATTGGAGTAGTCGAAAATAGCAATCGCCAATTCGCACAGTTTTAGATACACCATACGACACATGGCCACTGAAAGTAAAAGTATTTCCTTTTGCATTCAATTCACAAGTCAGAACCAATATGAATCTATCACCATATGAAATTGTATTTGAAGAAAAACCAAAACGACCCAATAAGTTTAATCTATCTTCCACTACAGAGAGCTTTGCGAATTGTAAACCTTTACTAAATTCACCTTTTATTTCTTTACCCAAACATAAGCATACTGATCATCTCGTTCATCACCCACAAATTAAAAAATTACAGAAAGGAATTTTGCACATTGGTTTCTCAATCGTGAAAAGATACATTCGGAAGTTTATAATGAAATTCACAACTATCTAAACCAAAATAAACGTTTACGCACATTTATGAATCGCCGTTTTGAAACGGCGCAACTCCCTAAATTTAATACTTATGTTTTAGTTGTAAAAAAGGCCACACAAATGAGAATATCGAAAAAGATCCAACCACAAAAAATTGGATCATATAAAATATTTGACACCCTCACGTTGGTTACCTATAAACTAGAAAATTTTCTGGTAAACAAATCACCCGTCACAGAAATATCATTGTACCATATTACCCGAAGGAACTTTTCGTTCAAGAACAATTGGAGAAATATTTCTCGGATAACTCTTTAATAAGACTCCACCCTAAAAAAACCGACAATCACCAAGTCGAAGTCTGTCTCGTTTAGTTTAGCCATCCCAGACGGACAATCAACAAATGGCCTTTCCCGCCAACACCTTGTAGCCTGTCTGAAATACCCGAAAGCACTTCACGAACGACGAACACATAAGTTGATTCACAACTTACTCTAAATTTTACACAAAATCAATCTGCTCGTTTTAGTTTGCCGAATGCAAATTAGCATAACACGCTAAATACCTAGCAAATATAAATACAATAAATATACAAATCCCTTGTTCTCTTATACGAGAGGGGTAATTCGTTTAGTTCCTTCACCCCCTCCCTCTAATACACTAACTTTCACTGGCAAAATTAATCAAGCTCTTTAAAATAGTAAAGAAAGCGCACGGATTATATCTTCACCTGCTACCCTAGCAGAACCACAAAAACCCTCCATCAGGAAATGAAAGGAAGGGGATTACAGGCCATTCCCCACGAAAATAATAAAAAGGAAATTAACTAAAAATTAAGTTAACAACCGACCCACAGGTCGGTCCGGGAAGCATTCCCTAATCTCATTTATTTGCCAGGATATGATTCGGTAACTTTTTCTCCTCGAACAAAAATTCGTGGTCAGGCTAGATCATATCGTCTAATATCACTTCTCAGTCCACTGCTCTCTAAACCTAGTTGTTTCTTTCTCTCTTCATACTTCTCTCAATATTTCTCTTCAAAACTTCATCTGGAATTCTCCGTTACTCTCTTCTACATTCTCTTCAAACTTAAAAAAATTCTTAAAAAATCTAAAAAAATCTAAGCCTCTTCTTCAGCTGTACACTTAGAGAAAAGTTTCTTTTTTTATTCCTTTCTCTCAATTTTTAATTTTTACATCTTCTCTCTAATTTCAAAAAGAACTGTCACACAGTACAGTTCTTTCATAACAATAGTCAATCAACAAAAAACCTTTACTTCAAACAGCATTTCAGCTGAAACAGAAAAACCAACTCTGCTTCAATTCTCCACTTTCAGTCTCACAGCATAGAAAGCAAGTCTATCTCCTAAACCAAACAGTTATGCGTATTACTTCACAGCACAGACTGGAAGTATTATTTAAAAGAACACCATACGCGGATACTTTTCGTTATATTCAGAATTTCAAACTTAAACAGATCCGTTTCCAGGGTTTTTTTTTAACAATTTATTTTAAGCTCACACACTTGTTGTGAATGGGTTTTCTATATTAGAGACTTTAATAATGAACACATAGCTCTTTTCTATCTCCCAATTTTCCCACCACAAGCAACACCAAAACTAACTGAAATTCTTTATACAGACATTGTATACACGCTTAATCTTGACGCTATCCCAGCCTCGTACGATTCAAAATATATTAAAGAACTTCTCAGTTTGGATGAACAATACCAACAACTCGCAACACAACAACAACAACAACCAACAAAGTGAAACCACATATCCACAGACTATCTTTTCAATCGAACGAAAAGACTATACGATTGATGAACTGTTAACAGTTTTCTCTGCTGATTTTTTAGATCATATCTATCTCCATAATGTCATCCCACCAGAGTCACCCTTCGCAGCAACAAGAGTGAGTATACCTACTTTAAATCTTTTAATAATGGTTATCCCCACCTCTAATGACTATAAAATCTATTATTGCGATAGTTGCCCCACTCTGGGTCAGAGATTATTTCATAATTGCGTCCCCTAATCAACAACCCAACATTAACCCAAGTGCTCCCCTGTCTCAGAATCACCTAGTTGCTCATACAGTGAAACGAGTAAACAATTCACCCCCAAAAAGTCATCATTTAAACCCTTTAATAAAAAATCACCAGCTCAAGAAACAGAGGAACACCCATAATCAGTCCTTACTACTGCCAAATTTGCAGATAGACCCTTTTCTACTGGACACCCCCCCACTTTACCCAACAATCAGTATCCCGTATCCCCCCATCAAAGTTAAACGCAAATACACCAAACACAAACACAAACAACAACAACAACCCCACCAAACGAACACATCCCCAAATAATCACACAATAAATCACCTTCCCCAAATAATCACACAATAAATCACCTTTGCTACCATGTTCCGTCTAATAATCCCCAAATAATCAACTGTGCTACCATATTCCGGCTTGCTATCTAACACAACAATTCAACCGCCAACTATTATACCAGCTCCACCACGAGCACCACAACCAGAATTAATTAATTATTCAAACACTCCACAATTTTCCACTTAACCTTTAAATTTTGCAGACACCGATAAAACACAGCTCTGAATTGCCAAAGGCAATTCACAAGGATTCAATTATTACTGTGACACCACAAGATATCAGTTTAATTTCAGACACTTCTACATCAGACTCACGTAACTCTCAATTTTCTTCCCCTATTCCATAACAAATTGCGAGTGACCCCTTTAATCCGCCACAAGGACCAATTTCTAATACTGAACGCTTACTCTCACAACCACATTGGCGTCACTCTTTTAATATAGTCGTTCCAACACCATCTTTTCAAAGTTCACTACCACCCAGTTTCCAAGGTACTCCACCTATAATCACGCTAAGTTATATTTCACCTACACCTGATCCTGATCAACATTATCACCACTGTTTTGGAATACACCCGGATACTACAAGAACTTACCCAGCTCTACCGTTAAAACTTGACTTAAAGTTCGTTGTTCCCCCTCCCGCCCTTTTCGGAGACCACAATAACGGCGAAAAACTTCATAATGGGGCTAAACAAAGAATCTCTAAATCATAGAAGATCACACCAGTACAAAAACAAAGAGCACATGATCTATTAAAACAATCGAAAATTACATTTTTGATTGAAATTGTTGTAGAACAAGACAAATTAATTTCACCCACAGGCTGCAGCACCACCTCTTTTCAGAGTGAAGACTAATCCCTCACCCTTTATTCAAGAAATTCAATATCAATTTGATAGATATACAAAAAACACGGCCGGATATTTTGTCCTCTACAATCCTCACTCTGGACTTTCTTACACATGTCCATTACAAATTTAACTTTTTTATTGTTTAATTTATTTCTTTCACACCCACTTCCAATAAAACAACCGATTACAGTAGATCAACACAACAACTGCACACCCAAATCAGGCGTACATGACCTGGTAGCCACATATTAAGAATGTTCCCCAAAGCATATAACAAATATGCGGTATTACAAGCTCAATAAAATTGGCGAATGTAAAATTAAACCAGCAGATTTCCAAATACTCCAACCCAAGTACAGATATTTTCACAACTTCGCACACTTCAAGTACGAGCCTATGCCATACACGCTTAACTTAGCGACAAAGAAAGCTTCTGTCACAAAATCGCTCTTAAAGAGGCTTCGGTTTTGATTACGATCATGTCATCCACACAGTGGTATGGTCACTTCAATTAACAAACGTCACACTCACCTTTGATTTAAAATCAGAAAGCATTTACCATGGGAAAATTCGTATTAAATGTGATCTTGAAAGAGGGTATTGTCCTCCCAATCACGCTATTAAAGCCACATTTATTTGATAACCCGAAAATTACTGTCGTATTTTTGATGTTGGAAGATCATATGCACGAATGATCAAATTCCAAAAACGCTACTTTATTGAAACACTCGAAAATAATGAAACCAACTCTGTTAACAAACACAAGGCACACATGTACTCTAGTCGTTTCCAAAAACACCTGTATGATGAATCCGCACTTTCTCGTTTTGAGGTTCTCACAAAACTTTTACACAAATGTAATGAAGATCGCAGATGTTATGCCACACTATACCAAGACAATTTTATCCAATACAATGAAGGCTTTCCCTTTATAACCGGTAAAGAATCAGCTGAATTTAAAGATGCACACGTAATAATTCCTCAAGACGCACCTCCCATCACACCATATACCAAAGCTAATAGACGAAATGGATATTTTATACCGCCAGAATTACCCGTTTATCGTAAATCTGAAAAATATGGACTTTTTAGAAAACAATATTGGTTTGGTGCTGTACACCCATGTAAAGATTGATGCAAAACTCGACTATATGTTTACCCGAGTCTTATTAGAAATGGACCACACGAGTCTTTCTATTTATAAAAAACTTTGCAATCTTGACCGCGATCTTAAACAGGCCGCCATTATTTTATTAACACAAAAATTTCCACTCGTAGGATATTTCATCAAGGGACAGCGACACACATTTTCAACACTAAAAAGTTCCAATGTAATTTCACTTTTACAATGTAAAGTTGTTTCATCACCCTTACATGTATTAGAGAATCAATGTCTTGAAAGCATTCCTATCTACTACCAAAATAAACTACAATTCGCCGATCAAGTCACACGTAAGACCTTCCACTGGTCTATTAAAGCACCATGTAAATCTGAAAATTTAGATAAAAAAATTTTACCCAACGCAGACGAAGATGACACATATCGCTTAACACCCTAGCTGAATAAGGCGCAAAATCCCGGTAGAAATTTCACGCCTGACAAATTAGAAAACCTTTTCACCCACACATACCGCACAACAACTCGGCATCTACAGTCAACATGACTACGTCTATAGATAGGATGAAGTTTAATCAATTAGTCGATGACGCAGCAGAGAAATTTGAAGTAGCACAAGCAGTAAATTTTGCAAATCTTGCAAAACAAGCACAATGCAAGCAGAATTCTCACAATTTCAAATTGAATATTATAATTGCTTCGAGAAACTCTTTATTAACGGAAAAGAATTTACCCTCCGGCGTCTTGACCGACGTGATTTAATTAATGGCAACTATTTAAAAGAATCCCTCACAGGAATCTTTCGATACCCTTGGTACGTATTAAAATAAATAGCGATAATATGGACTGATTTTAATTTCTTACAGTGCCTTTTTGGCCTATTTCGTAGTGCATTCAACACATACAATCTTAAATCACTCTTAGGCCCCAATATCACATTGGCTAAAACCATCACCTCCGGATTATTTGGAGTATTCTCCCAAACAATATTCCATGTATTAGAATCTGATTCTACACAATATAAACCACCATCACCAAAGAAACGACGTTGCACTCCACACTCGCACAATGAATTGAAGCTATTACACAAAAAGTTTGAAAACTTTTATAAGAAGTTCTCTTCTCCAGTACACACAATATTTCAAACAAACACCGCACTTCTACGCTACCAACCTCTATTTACCAATACTACGAAATACTAAAAGATTCACATAAATAACCTGATTTTCAGTCCTTACAATTACACACTTTTCACCCAAACAAACAAAAACGCTCACATGGTATTTGACTCTCAAGAGACTCTTTTGATGATGATCCTGATTCCCAGGAAACTCCAGGAGAGCTCATTTTAAATCTACCTAGCACTTGTATTTAACAATTTTTGTTTTAGCGCCACTACAACAAGAGGGAGCTTCACCAATTCGCCCAAAAAGTCGAACCAAACGGCTTCCGACCTCATCAAGCCAGAGGTTGGTGACATTCTACCCTCACCCCTCACGTCGTTGATGCTGCCACTTACAGTACTCGAACCAGTTTGCGAAAAGTAAACACCAGCCCTCTTCCTCACAGCCACAGTCTGTGGACACAGCTAATTATGCGCGGGTGAACCAATTGCCTTCACCCGCCACCTCCTCTTCCAGCCCAGGTGAACTCCACCTGTATATCGACAGTGACAAAAGCTTACCCTCAGTTCCTGTAGGACCGCAAAGCTCGTCACAAGAGCTCCTCCTCCAGGGAGACAACCAGGTGCCACAGCCACCTCCACTCTTCTCTGCTGCACACACAGCAGTCTCTACATCACAATCACCACCCCAGCCTACCAGTATTCCCTCTTGGGCTGATGAAGTAGCCACAACGGAACATTCTGGCCGATCCACACCAGAGACCGTCGTCCCCAACGGGGCGTACTCTGGAAGAATCCGTAGATCACCACCACCATCGCAGCCACTGGTTTACTCACCACCAGTGATGCCAACACCCCACACACAGCGTCCACCAGTACCCTCACCGCCGAACGGCCCGACAATACCGCCTCTCAGGCCACAACCATCCTTCCCGCAACCACCCACTTCCGATCGACCAACATCGACGGACAATTATTCTTGTAACGACCCCTCACTCAGAACACGCCCCTGAGCGACTGAAAATGAAATATATCCAGTCCGCTCCTCTCCGATACAGGCTTCACAATTGCCTGCTCGTCACACCGCAAGCCCTTCACGAGGCCCACAGCCCTCATCCTCTTGTGTAAGAGGAAGTCCCCTTAAATCTCACAAGGACCAAACTTCCGTTTTCACGAATTCATCAATCCCATCGGTATTAATACCGTCCAAGGATTTCACGTGCCGGAGCGAATTAAATATACATCCACTCCACCTCAACACACACTCAAACCCACAACAAGTTCCCGCACTCTTGGACAATTGGAGAAGGGACGGGACAGGGACCTTCCACTAGAATTTCTCCACTTGCCTTTTAACCATCGTTTCACAGAACGATTCTGGCACCAATCAAAACACTTCTTTGCTCTTGCAGATCGCCTTAATGATTATCTTAATACTTTCTTCACTCGCGTCACCACCCTTTAACGAATTTACCAGAAGTACGACCCATTCTTTTTACATTTCGGTTTCCTACATCCCACACAGATGGATGTCAACAACACCACACACAAAGTATATCGAGAGCAGATGCTCCACACGGTGCACAATTATCTATTTGCGCAACACCATTTCCATAGAACCAACCCATTTATTCACATGAATTCGCGTCTACAGTACGCAAACACCAAATTGACCTGGCCTTACTATATGAGTTATAGTTATATAATTCAACCCAATTATTGTGAAGGCACCCTGCGAAATTTTGACCACATCAAAAAATGTTTTATGTTTTTACTTTTATACGCGGAAACCAATCGCCCCATCCTCTTCTCAATCGAGCACTTGCAATGTGTAGAGGGAGGAGCCACGAAGTGTATGCGTGGTCAAACTTTCAACCTACTCTACAGGGACTGGATGGCGGATAAACTTGACAATCGCGAACCCTCACAAGAAGAGACTCGGATCTTCAACCATCTTCTCGCTTTGCAGCCCCACTGCAGTCGACCTATGCCCCCGTGCCCTCACTGCTTGTCTGGCGCGTGATCCAGAGTTTTTGGCATTCTTCCGCGCTTCAGACAATTGAGCTCCGGACTTTGAGTTCGAGTACCTGACGTAGGCCACAGCCCTACGCCACTCATCGTGCTTACAGACCCTTCAATCCGAGATGCACTGTTCTCGAAAATCTCAATCCAAGACTCACTGTTCTCAAATATTATATTTTTTCTTTATATTTCTTCAATATATTCATCACTTATTGTTCATTCATATATTCATCACTTATTGTTTATATCCCTTTCTTCTTTCATACAATTGAGGATTAGGATCAGTTCTTTTCTTCTTCCTCCCTGTCGGAGCTTACTAAAGAAGCATTATTTTGACTAATAAGTTTAATAATTAATGTAGCTCTCACAGTAGCTAATTGATGGATTTCCACCAGAAGGTAAGCTGGTAAATCCAACTGGTTCAAACCTTGTAACAGGTGGAGATAAACAGAAATCTCCTCGTACAAACCAGACAGAGACTACAGACTGTAAGCGATCCTCTAACTGGAACAAATCCTCACTGCATGACAGTGAGAGCAGTTGAGCATACTCTAACAGGACAGACGTCACTGGCCAGCGCTCCCTGTAACTGGCACCCTTACTGATTCTATAATCAAGACGAACCCCTCACTGACGACACTCGTCATCACTTTACTGACGAGGACTTCAGACGACGGCACGAGTCACAACTTCACTTCAGAGAGGACACAACTCTTCACCCAACCTCTCAACGAGGATGACACATCCAACGTATTTCTGCTATTGTTTACAAATTCGGATTTGAAACTCTCAACCCCGGATGGATGTAGCAGTGGAAATACTGGATTTACACCTCCGTCCAATCAGAGACTGAGAAGACACTATTCTCGTTTATATAGAGAGAACTTCAATAACTTCACAACCAGTCTATTACTTAGATACACCATGTTTATACTGTTGACTCCGGTGCTGTACTTTACTACCACCGTTATAATTGATGTATATCTTCAGTGTTTTACTGAGTCGGTTAGTCTGAGGGATATAGGTAAGCGTACTTGGCGCGCATAAATGAGTAGCTCTAGCTCTTTATACTTTAAGGCTGTAAAAGGAGCCCATCTCGGGTCAGCCTTATAACCATTCGAATTCGACTGGACTAGCTATGATGCAACAAAATTTCAGAAGCACACAAAAATTGCAATATAGTTACCTGTTTATGACAATATTTAAAACTGGCACGATAGCCTCACTTTAAAAAACATTTTCTTATGTAAACAGTGCGGAAGTGGGTTTAATGCTTGATTTTTCTTTCAATTACTTGCCATTTTTCTCCAAAAACATTTTCAAAGTTTTGAATAGAAAAAAAACGATGTCTCCGCTAAAACTATATGCCATATCTAACTCTTCTTTCTATAATGCTGAGTGCTGAACTAATAAATTTCAACGAAATTTAGGATTGTATTATAACGTGATGTCTGAATATGCCACAACAAGCTCAAAAAACAACAAAATGTGCTTTTAATTAAAGAAATTTAGCAATCGAAAGCAAAATTAACCAAAAATTTGCGTATGATTGAAATAGGTTATCAGCAACAAAATTCTTTTTTCTTCCGACTCCCTTAGTGGGGCTGAATTCTATACTCAAATGGGTTTTTTTGTTCAGTCATTTTTGGACGATCGATATATTCATAGTAGAGAGTTGTGAGTGGTATCATTAAAAAGCTCTTCAAGCAGATATTTTTAAACAAAAAAAGATTTTTTCGAATTTGTTGTTCTTCGAGGAATTTTGTAGGTTCAAAATTTCCTGGAACATCTGACATTTGGGTGTCATTTTGTTCACTTGTTGTTGTCATTTTTGATCAAGCTCAGACTTTTTTGTACAGAAATGTTAATTCAAAATTAATTTTCGCGCTGATACAAAAACTGATTTGAGTTTCTGAAAGAAGAGCCGAGATAAAAAAGATAGTTTTGTCTCCTCGGGAAATTTACAACCTAAAGGCTTCAAGTTATATTGGAGAACGTTTTTTTTAATTCTCTGTTGGAAATTTTTTGTTTTTCTCATGTCGTTTAGAGACAAGACAAATATTTTCAGGTATCGATGTTTTGTTAATGACAAACCCATTTACAATCAAATAAGGCCCAATAAAGTTAATTTGTTGAAAACCTAACTTGATTTCAGCAAATCATGGCGATTGTTTTTATGACTCCTATTATGTTCTCGTAATTCTAAATGGATTTTTGAGTTTTGCCTGCATTTGTTGCATTTTTTAAGTCCTATGGCTTAATCTGGTTGATCAATATTCCAATTGCTTCCTTACAGAGGATTATGTGAACTTACGTAATGATGTTTTTGAGTACACTTTTCTTCGAAAAAAAATGCACGTTAGCCGCTTTTTAAGCCCATTAGTCTGGTCTCACTTATAGTAAGTACCCTATGCTTCATATAGAAAAGAAATTAGGTTGGTTAGTGGTTTTATATTCTAACTCTTGGTTTTATGACTTTTGATACTACGAGTTTTGATAATTTTTTTGGGACTTAGGTATATCTTTTGAAAATTCTGTGTTGTTGTTTTTGAAAATATCGTGACTTTATGACAAAATTGAAGTTTCTCATCGGCGTTGAAAAGACTTTTAGTTTATGTAAAGAAAATTATCAACAAAAAGCTTAAGGTTTTAATCACTTCGACACTCTCTTTCTTTCCTTTTCTATTCTTTTCGGATTCTGTGTTTTTGTTATTTTTCTGTAGTCGTAGCTCATATTCTGATTAATGAATGATCTCATTTCCTTCGAGTTATTGTATAGGTTATCGTGTTTAATGCTTTCTTTTTTAGTGCAATTGTTTTTCATTGCTCTGATATTACAAGTTTTCTTAGGCATTTGGTGATAATTGTATATTTGGCAATTTTTTTAAAGTCAAGTAATCACAATACCAAGACTTCCCGCTGGCGTTTAAGGATATTAGTTAATCATATCCACCCAAATTTTTTTTTGATAAATGGCTTTTTGTTTTTAAATATGTTAATGGAAATATTTTTTTCGGAGAGTTGATAGCTAATGTCTCTGACGATTTTGAATTTATTTGTTTTCAATATTTTCAGATATTTTTTTGAAAATTTTCTATTTTGTTCTTCCTTTCGCATCTTGGAATTCAGTCTCGTCAATGAGAAATTCCGTCCACTTTCTTGGCTTCTTATTTCAAGTTTGTTTTGTACCTATGACTCTATGCGTTTTTAGATTTTTAAAAAGACTAATTTTTGTGTTTCTTCTTGTTGTCTTTTGAAATATTCGCGTTAATAACAAGTGCCAATGATTTTGAAATGAGACCCCAGTGAACATATACAATTTTTCACTTGAATATTAATTGAAATATAATAAATAATAACTGAAATATTAAATAAATAAAGTTTTGATAATAGCTGATGCTTTTAATGGCTTCAAAACTTTGTGTTTTTGTTAATTGTTTGTAAATGTTTTAGGGTTTATAAGTGAGTCTATCTAGATTTTTGAGTAACAAGCTAATACTTTTTATGACTTTTGAATTTATTTTGTTTAAAAGAATTCGTTGGCTTTTGTTGACTGGTTTTGCAGTCCCATTATGGACAGGTCCCTTATGTTTTGTAGTTAGGGACAAAAAAATCGTGTAGTTAAGGTTTTATCTGATGGTATTTTGACTCTGTTAATGTGTGCTTTTAAAGTTTGTCGCTTGTACTGGTGTCTCGTTGTCTTATTAATGGCAGGTATCGTGACATCTCTGATGCGGAATGGCATTATTTATGCAGTATTTCCTGGTTTAAAATTTTTCTTACTCATTTGGTAGAAAATTAAGTAAAAAATGTGGATGAGTGGGGTCGGAACATTATGTGCACATTAACAAGCCTCCCCAGGTTGAGGTCCAGACCCAAATTTGTTTATGATCAGACCCAGTCGAGCACTCACCCGTGTTTTCCCAGACCGAAATTACAGGGCCTGGACGGAATTTTGAGCGCGCTACAGTCTGTACGATGGTCTGGAGATGGTTTGATCAGAGGTCATTTTGGTCTCAAAAGTCTGGACCATGGTCTGGAAGTGGTCTGATCAGAGGTCAAATTTGACTGAAAAGTCTGATCAGAGGCGACTTCGAGCGCCATTGGATCAGATCATAACCTCATCGAGCGCACTTGGGTCTGATCAGAAATGTTTTTGAATGCAATTGAGTCTGATCAGGGACCATTTCGAGTGCCTTATTTTTTCCCTTTTTTATTGAGAGATGTTGGCTCTGCCAAGAGGCAACAATAAACCAGCGTTCTGATCACAGACTCATCTAAAGTTCGATAGCTCTGATCAGAAAAAAGGAGTCCATCTGATAGCAAAGGCCGGTCCCCTTCAGAGGACATTTTTATCAACTGGAGACCACGATGTTTCTTATGGAAAGCTGTCTAAACTCATCCATTGAGTCAGAAAAATACACTAAACGGTACACTAAAAATATTTGTTCTCAACAGTTGGGATTCGTTTTCTTTAGCAATACTTTTTCGATCAATTTTTCTTTAAATGATTTAAACACTGCAAACATCAGTTTTTATGAAAAGAATATATTATAGAAAAATTAAGAGAATTGTTGATAAGTAAAATCTTTCTCTGATCAGAATGTTTCGAGCGCACGTGAGTCTGATCAGAACCGGTTTCGAGCGCGCTTCAGTCTGATCATAAATGGCTGCAAGCGCAACTGGGTCTGATCATAACCTTTTCGAGCGCACTTGAGTCTGATCATAGTCTGATTCAGGTCTGGGCAATGGTCTGAATTTGAGTATGGACCATGGTCTGAAGATGGTCTGATCAGAACGCCTTCGTTCTGAAAAGTCTGATCAGAGACCCTTTGTGTCGGGAAAGTGTGATCAGAAGTAACTTGGGTCTGGAAAAACTGATCAGGGTTAATTTATGTCGGGAAAGTCTGATCAGAGATAATTTCGGTCTGGAAAGTCTGATCAGACAAAAATTTGGGTCTTGACCTCAACCTGGGTCCTGGTTCAGCAGCAAGTTTTGTTGTTGAACATTTTTATTTTATGGCAGTAAACACCTGCCATCTTTAATATATATCTATTACATCTATTATGCATATATTTATTTACATGGTGAAAAAACTTTTCAATGAAGAGCACTTCTAGAAGTTCGGGCAATGAATTTTGAAAGTATGCCAAATTGTGCACTAATCTATAATATAACTACAGGTTGTTTTTCACTCGGATTCTGCCTACAAGACAACCTCCACATTAAGACAACCTTCACACTAAGGATGGCTCTGCAAAATTTGTAGTCAATAAGCGCTACATAAACTGAATTACCAAAAATAGGCTAACATCAACATCAACCACCAACCACTCTGCAAAGTGCGCAATGTAGTAAAAATTAAAAATACTGATCTTCGAATTAGGGCCAATGCTGAATGGTGAAGTGACATTGTCAACCGAGATTGTTTGTTTTTAAATCTGTAAAAATAATAACATTATTGATGAATTCAACCAAACATTGTTACAACCAGCTTGTTGGTTCCCAAACTAGGGGAAAATCCGATTTCAAAAATTAATATTTTTCAAAAACTTTCCCACCTGAAGATAAATTTTTTTACTTGATTTTTTATTCCCCCTCAAAAAATTTTTACCTCTCTTGGAAACTGACATGAATTTTGCATGGTGATTAGTTAGGAAGACTGTTTAACTGAGACACAAAATTATTGAATCGGGCTGC
This sequence comes from Convolutriloba macropyga, assembly GCF_964194025.1. Lineage (NCBI taxonomy): Eukaryota > Metazoa > Xenacoelomorpha > Acoela > Convolutidae > Convolutriloba > Convolutriloba macropyga. The sequence goes on along the minus strand of NW_027452535.1, from coordinate 72,379 downwards.
TCTGTTAACAAAAACTTATTTTCATAACGTTTCTGAAAAGTTGTCTGGCCTGAATCAAAAACTTTGTTACAGGATCCGGTCTCTGCATATCCAGAAGATATTTAGCAGTGTGCTCAGGACTTTCTAGAAGTTAAGCCCAATAGAATCTTGTTAAGTAAAAGGAGATAGTTACAAAAAAGACTGGCAATACGCGATCTCGAGTGAGATTTTCAACATATTCCTTGTCACTCACATTTGAACGACAAGTTATCCATTTTAAACATGATCGTCGTAACCTTGCGAATAGTTAAAGATACTGAATTATTGGATTCCAGACGTTCGACGAATAAAAAGCCGCAGAGAAGATATCGGTTTCAACCAATGTGTATTTGACAGTCTCGCCTGTAGTGCGGGCTGTTACTTTTCGTAGATGATTCAACTTCTGAAGAATCATTTTCTTATGGCTTTATCGAAGCGACAATACCACGTAAAGTTGGAAAAAAAATTGCGAGCTCTTCAGTTTTTTTCCGTTTCAGATTCAAAAAAAATTTCTTCACATAGAATTGAAGTTCCTCATGTTATGAAATCTGTGCTATTAGTTTTGTGACATCAGAATATAAGAAATTTTTTAATAGGTTGCTCAGGTATATCTTTTTTGTACAAAGAGACCAAAAACACAGCAAATGTTACTGAGGTCCAGCACTTGAGAACTTTGAGAATGTCAGGTAACTGCTATTTTACTCTTTGCTGTCGAATAACCAGATATAGAGCAAAGAAATTGCAAAAAGTTGTCATCAGAACCCAAACAAGTGAGCTTTTGCAGAACATTATTAAAACTAGTCGCATAAAATGCTGTAGCGATAAGTAAGGTCATTGTTGTAAGCACAACAGAAAAGCACAACAAAAAAGATTTGATTACCTTTTTCTAAATTTGAAAGCAAAAAGGATGAACTTTTATGTTTATAATGGATAAATTCTCAACTCCATAAAAGCGGGGCAGAAGACGGTTGGATAAAGGCCACAGTTGAGTTCAGGTTTTACTTTTGCCTCACATCAGATAATTCTCAGCCTCTTTTTTTAAGTTCCATAATTTACTGAAAATTTTATTATTTATAATTGAAATGTTTGTAATTCAAATCAACAGTCTTCTAATTGAGATTACCGTTCTCAGTCTGTTCTTTAATTTCACCAAATGCTTCGGTCTTTTTCGTTTACTCAGGCAGCTTGTTCAACTTTCTCCTCATTGGGTGAGCCGAGAAGAGTCAATTAATAAACTATGTTTCCTCCCATTGGGTGACATAGAAGTTCAGCCTCGAAATTTAAGCCACCATTCTGCCATGATATTATCACTCAATCAATTCAGCTTCTATATATCCCCCCATTTTTTAGGCGATCTATTATTAATTTTAGGCGGTACCCCCTCTCCTTGAACGGTAAAAAATCAAGGTAGCTTCTGTCGCCTCTGGCCCACAGGTCTGCACTTCTTGCTATCAGCATTATAACGTTTCCTCGCATTAGTGTAACTGAAGCCAATTGAGCGAGCCTGCTGCAAACAACTGACAAAGCAGCCGGGTGAAAAATTCGTTTGTCAATGAGTAGAGCTATTTGCTTCATTGTCTTTCTCACCAATTCAGAGGAACCACAAAATGGTTCAAAAGCCATGGGAAAGAAATGAACACTTATTTTGTCACGTTGTTGGGAAAATTGCTCTATGGTTGTCCAGCAGACCATCAAAGTAAAAACAAATCTCCAGATCGAGAACTTGTTTCTGGTATCAGGTTTTGTTGCTCGCAAACTGGCGACAGGTTGGCAGCACTGAAAGCGGACAAAGTGTTGTCCCGAAGCCAATTGTGCCGCGAAATGATATCGCCCCAGCCATGGCGTGTAACAGCTTGATCACCAAGGGTATCTAATGATCCTGTTTTACAATAGGGACAATTTCTTTCCTTTTCAAATAAGCGAGCGCCCAGTCATTTTCCTATCGGATGTTTGGTTTTATTTAATTTATTGAGAGTGACTTTATCGAGGACTTCCTGTATTTTACTTGGATTAAGCTGCGATATTGACAAGCCATTTAGTTCTTCAGTCATTTTGGTATATATGTGGTCTGCTCTCGGGCGTTGGCCACTTATAAGTTCTACCATTGCAGCAGACTGCGATACTGAACCAATATAGACTGCTTTTATCTAGTCAAACGCTCGACTGACTCCCATTCATTGACTCCAACTGTCTTATCGATAGGCAAACTGTATTGTAATTGTATTTGGATAACATTGTTTGAAACGTTGTGCAATAATCTCCAATGAACTATTCTTCCGAATTAACTATTCTATTCAAACAAGCTTGATGCCATGACTCATTGGACAAGACTGTACCCAGTATATTCCCGAAAGTTGTCCTTTGAAGAGAGTTAAATCCTCAAAACTTTTTACGGCTTCCTCCGATGGTGTATTGCAGCGCTGTTCTTTGTTCTTCAGAACTATCCAAAGGCATATTGTACTATTTGAGTTCAGTTTAGATGGCACTATCAATTAAGCAAAAATTTCCATTGTTGAATAGACTTTTCCGGTTGATTGTTGCAAATGTACTGTTCGCGTCCTGAAATTAAGGTCATTCATTGACATTTCAATTGAAAAGGTCACTCAATCAACAGAGGCAAGGACACGATGGTCAACGATGTTTTCCGTAAAAGATTTTTTACACTCTAACCTCAAAACGAAATCAAGCCTATGCAACCAAAATTGACCAAAAAATTCACAAACGAATTTCACAAATTATTACAAAATTTGTTCATGCAAACTCTACATTTTCTACATTTTCATTAGTATAAACTTGTTTGTCCGATCATAAACAATTTCCCCAGTTGGGTCTCCACCAAAACACACTAGTTGGAAACTAATATCCCATTAAACCCATAACAATACATAGTTACAGAAGAAGAACATGAAGATTGAATTCCACTAAAACTGTGTTTCACAAAACTTTCATAGTTAAACAAATTTTAATATTTTAATCGATTATTCTGAATGATCCCAAAATTCCGTAACGTGTCATGATTTTCGAGCTTCTTGACCTATTCTATTGTCAACTACATAAAACGACTTTCTGATGGAGTAAAAAAGACCAATACTATTGTAGTTGGGCCTTGGCAGTGTTGTAAAAGCAAAAAGATGTCAGAAAAACCAGCCTGAGTGCGGTTTTGGAGGGTAGGGTGGGTGGGGGAGAGAATAATGCATTATTTCACCCGCGGTTGAGGAGTAAGGCCATTTTTTTCAGATTGTTGTTGAAAAGCATAATGGCTACCAAACTAATGCCACGAACGTCCGAGACGCATCCTGCATACTATTAAAAACAATAGTTTTTATAGTTACAGTACATGATCAGTAAAATTCACAATTTTTTGTTATCAGTTTTCGAGACCAGCAGCAAAATAACTTACTCTTTTATTATTTAGTTTGCTGCTATATTCTATCGACAGATTTTGAACACTTTAGGGCACTTTCTTTTCTTTTAATCATCCTTATAATTAAGCAAATCTGATAAGCATGGAAATGTAAGCCGTTAGCGATCTGCCGATGAGGCAAAAAAAGTGCACAAAAAATTTAAAAAAGACAAATTCTTCATTCATAAAAAAACCAGCTCACAATTTAAAAAGAAAGTAGCTTTTTTGCATTGAAACGTAATCAAACTCATGTTACGGGACTTTTGTGTGTTTGTTAATAGATTCATAAAATTATTGAAAATGTGTTATAAATTTAACTAAATCAAACACTTGGTGACATAAATAACCAATGAAAAAGTCCCCTGATAAACAAAGCGAAGGTGTAATAAAAACAACAAGTAACATATTTTTTTCTAACTATCATTTAAAATTTAGTCCCAGTTAAAATATGCAAAGCTATGGCTATAATACTTTTTATTATACCAGATGTAAAGTAGAACTTAATAAACCGACATCAAAATCAATTGATCCACCAGGCTATTCTCTAACACTCAATTCTCTAGCTTTAAATATATTATATTCTATCTTTTGTAACATTGTGATATAAAACGTTTGTTTGAATTTTAACTATCACATAACCAGGTGGATCAGTCAGATTATTGTATTGGGTATATCAGAGTCCTAACTATTATCTTTAATTCCAGATATAATAATACAGTAAAGTTACTTGTATTAAAACCCATTATATCAACAATTCTTTTTGCTGTAAATTTACCAAAAAGATATTCTTGCTTTTTAATTCCTAGTAATGATGATTTTGAATCATCCAGATCAAAACTAAGAACACCTTGCATTACATGCAGTTTGCATTTGATTATACTCTTATTTGTTTCTGTTATAACATTACCATATGATTCTCGTTTTAACATATCTGCTATTTCAGACTTTTCATAATTTCCAGGTGTTTTGTTAGTAATCAATGCCGGTGGTAGATTATTACACTGTTACAATTTTTTTGTTATAGCTTGTGTGTTATCACCAGATAGTGCATTTTTAAAATTACTATTCTTTTCAATTATATAAACCACTGAATTTTAACCAGATAACCAAAGCAAACCTAACTTTGTTATTTTAAGTATAAGTTCACTAAGTGTTTTCTACTGGTCTTGCCATTCTAAATTTAAGTGTTTGGTCATCTTCAGCTTTAGTTAAGCCATCATGTATCTATTATAGTTCTCAATTAACATGATTGTCAGTCTTTTTAAGTTAAATCTTATTTGCTTATTTATTACAATAACCAATGTTTTGAACAGTATCATAAACCTAATGTAATAGTTTAGATTTTATTTTTTTCAACCTATTAAAGCGAAGTTCATTTCGGATACAATAAAAATATCAACCTAAATAGAAGAGAGAAACATTTGAAAATACATTAATCTTATTTTGAGATAGAGCTTGATATATTGGATGATACTAGAACTAGATTTGCAAATGATGCCAATATCTGATTGGTTTATTAAGGTAGCTTTGCTCCATTCAATTGAACTGGAAAAAAAGCTGGAGAAGACCAATTGAATAGGTAGATCTTTGTCATCCAAATCTATTCATATATAAGTTTTTCACTAGTTTTAATGATGAATATGAAAGTGGTTTTTTTAGAGATCGAAGCGAAAGAGATAGACTATTTAGATATCCAACAGGACATATGTAAAGGAGCTTTAAGACGAGTGATCTATTTGGCTTCGTTTATGACTTCTATGGTTTAGGATCTAATAAATTATTTTCAAAGAGAAAAGGTAACCATAGAGATTATATTAATTCTAGTGGTGTTATCGATGATGATATTATAATAATTAAAGACAAAAGATGGTGCGTATCTAGTATTGATCCTAGAACTGATAATAGAATAATAGTACAGAAAGGATTAATTAAAAAGAATAATTTTGATATTAGTTATTATGAAAAATTACTTCTATGAAAACGTACCTAATGCTACTAACCTTAGTTTTTGATTTTGGTGTGGAGAGTGGTATGAAAAAAACTCAGTGTATGATATTAGGCCTTAAAAAGGATAGTGCTTATGACCAAATTTATGATGCAAGTATGTTCAAGGTAATGGATTTTGGAGAATGCTACGGAGGTTTCGTAGTGACTTTTATCCTGAAGTGAGAATGAATATGGATTATGATTTTAATGATTATAATAGTTTATAACGAGATTACAGGTTTTAATATAAAGACTAATGTCAAACCTGATAATAAGAAATCATAAACAAATCACCGAGCTTCTAAAAGCAATTTTAGATTATATATATATATATATATATATATATATATATATATATATATATATATATTAATACAAGATATGGAAATGAAAGTCCACAACCAATACAATTTAATTTCGAATTTGCTGCAGCTGTTAATTGTGTTGTATGCCATGCCTTAGATTTAACTAAAAAGATATTAATGTCAGTAGTGATTGTAATAAAATGTTTAATACCGTCGTAGACAAGGCCGTTTCGCCGATAGTATCACAGAAAAAAATTACTTTACTCACCCAAATCAATCTTTTCATTCCAATAAAACCTTAGCTTACCATTAGTGTTTTTATCATAGGACATGTCTATAAGAATGCATTTATAATGCCCTTTCAAACCTTGGTTCCATAGACTAATAAAACCATCATAGGTAATCTCACCACTATTAAGGAAACGATTATATATTCTTTTTATTACCTCTCTGTTCATGCATTTATAATGCATTTATAATGCCCTTTCAAACCTTGGTTAAATAGACTAATAAAACCATCATAGGTAATCTCACCACTATTAAGGAAACGATTATATAGTGTTTTTATTACCTCTCTGTTCATGTATTTATAATGCATTTATAATGCCCTTTCAAACCTTGGTTACATAGACTAAAAAAAATCATCATAGGTAATCTCACCACTATTAAGGAAACGATTATATAGTGTTTTTATTACCTCTCTGTTCATGTATTTATAATGCATTTATAATGCCCTTTCAAACCTTGGTTACATAGACTAAAAAAATCATCATAGGTAATCTCACCACTATTAAAGAAACGATTATATGTTCTTTTTATTACCTCTCTGTTCAAACAAATGTAAACACACTAATATTCTGTCTAACAATTTGTGTATCTGTTGGGAATATATTTTTATCAAGATAAAGCACATGACAGTCCTTAATAACAATTTCTTTAGCTCTTACATCATCAAATATCATTAGTTTCTTTGTATTGTTAGGTAACTCATCACTTATTGTAGATCATTTATATTTTTAATAACTCAACGTCCGCATCTTCATTAACAATATTAACATCTTCATATTGATCACCAGTAGGACCAATGATATAAATAATATATCAAAGTGTAAACTATTTATAAATAAGTTCTTCAATAGACATGTTTTACCGCATTCACTTAGACCAAATGCTACACATCTAATTTTTTCTGGAAATGATATGCCATTATCAATAAAAGCGGAATCAATATTAATTGTCTCATCATAATTGTCTCATTAAATCAATATTAATTGTCTCATCAGAGTTATCATTATTATTATTATCATCATTATTAATTTTAAGATCATCTTTAAATGTATCATCATTAATATTTTTATTTTTACTTTTACTATCACTACTAATATTAATGTTATTATCATTATTTTTAATAATAGCATTGCTGTTTTGCAGATTGCTATTCATATTATTTTTTACTATTATTATTATTATTATTATTATTATTATTATTATTATTATTATTATTATTATTATTATTATTATTATTATTATTATTATTATTATTAGTATTATTATTATTATTATTATTATTATTATTATTCTTATTATTATTATCATCATTATTATTATTACTGTCAACCTTATCCCAACTTTACGGGTCTTCATTTCTACAGCATGTGCGATAAACACTTTCTATTTTATTTATTATTCTTTCTTTGATTAACAAGACTCTTTAATACACTCCTGATTTTAAATACCCGATCAACATGATAGATCATATAAAAACAATATGCAACATAATATTGGAAATAAATCACGTTATTTTCCAACATGTAGACATTATAATATACAAATGATTGTAATATGCCATAATCCAGCTCAAATAGATAATATGTCTAGAGCTAGTGCCAGCACCATCTATATTTCTAATAATAAAAAAATTGTATTCATTAAGAACTTCAATTATTTTTTTTTTAATTGCAAACCTAAAATCCATGATATATGTTTAAAATATAAACATAAAGTAATAAAAAATACTGCACTAGACACTACATTCACTGTTGTAGATAAAGATGGAAATGTTGCATTTGATTCTGAAGTACGCCAAGAAATCATAGAAACATATAAATTGATAGAAAAACTGTCAACAGATGAGATTGATAAGTTTATAAAATATTAACGATTGAAGATAAAAGATCATACAGATATGGAAATTATTTATGGAAATAAATAAATCTTCTATTTTTAATAAGTATTTATCATTTATTTTTTTATCGTTTATCATTTTTTTAAATTGCGAAATTTTTTTTTGAAATTGGGAAAACGTTATAATAGTAATGAACCTAATAAAGTAAGTATTTATAAAAGCGGATATAATTAATTTAGTGATGTATGCATTAAAATTAATTGTGATAATATATGAGGGAGGAGAACCTAAATGCTCAAAATGGTTTTTTACAAGTTCGACCGACCGAATAATTCATCGTTGAGATTTGTAAGTGATATCATTGAAAAGATTGTCGAGAGCAGAATATGGCAGTAAGAAGACTTTTTATTTTCGTTTTCTGAGCGAGTTATCGTGTTTTAATTTTTTGTGAATGTTGGACCTATTTCAATTATTTTTATTCACATTTTCCGGATTTTTTGCCTAAAATGTTGTCAATTTTGATAAATTATGTAAAAATTGTCAACAAAAGGGCCGTTGATTTTATTTTTACAGAGAAAAAAGTACTGTTGACTATTTTGGTTTAATTTTTTGGCAAAAACTTCGGCTAAAGTTTTCAAAATTCAGCATATTTTATCAAAACTTGTCCGATGTAATATACTTTAGTGCATTTTGACTAAATTTTACGGAAATAAACACCCAGAAAAACCAACAAATTCTTTGAAAACTGCAAAAGGGCCTAGTCCTACTTCCACTCCCATTCAAAATATTCTGGAATTATAATTTTGCCATTTTTTTGCTAACTTTACTCTATGATTAACAAAAATGCAGCATATATTTTTAAAATTTTAACTAACATATTATCTACATCTAAATAATTCGAAACTATTGAGTGATCTTAATGGACAAACAGCAACAGCAAGGCTAGTTTTGGCCCTGTCTTGGACTGCTACAGTCCAAAATTCATTCGGATGGCAATCAGTCGGTCTTTTTTGAAAAAAATTTATCCTTTTGAGGTAAGGTAAAAAAGAACAATTCAAATCAAAGCTCACTGTTGATAGATCCAATTGACTCGCTCGGCCGTTCCAATTATGTATACACTTTCCTTACTCAAAACATTTTAGTCGTTTTTGACTTTTAGAAGTGTTTTATTTTTAAATTAACAATGGCTTATTGAACTTTGCCACTATTTTTTTCTTAATTTGGTCAGCTTGTTGCTGTCAGCAAAGAAAGAAAACTTTTTTCTACCTCTTCTTTCTACTGAATGTAATTTTTTTTTGCCGTTTTAGGCGTTATGTTATGGTTTTCTGACTTTGATTTTCTGGATAGATTTCACATTTTTTAATTCTTAGGTATTTGCTTTGTTTCCAAGTTTTTGTGGTTTTGTGATATCATCACATCATTGACAGTTCACATATCCGATTATTGGTGTTCAAACTAAGGCACAAAGCAACAAATCAAAATCCTCAAAGATAATTTTTTTAAAAAATTTTGTCCCTAACTGTCGTCTTTCTAGTCGTATAAGTTATTGGACAATCACCGGTCTCACTGGCGTTCTATGGAGAAAAAAATAGATTCTTATTTGAGTAGATAGCTGATGGCTTTCAAGCCTTTGAAAACATTTTTTTTTAAATTAAAAGAAACTATAAACTGCGCATTTTTGTTCCTTTGTCTAATTGTCACCTAGTCTCGTTAATTACAGTTCAAATATGAGATTACATAATGTTGTCAAGTGAAGGTGCAAGTGTATAAATTATAGGGTTTGATTTTACGGGCTTCGAAACAGGATTTTTGCAAAAAAAAGAAAAACTAATTTTTTATTTTTGTTTATTTTTAACGTTCTTTTTGTAGACATGCTCTTAACAATTTTGGATCTCAAGCGCTTCTTTTGGACAAATAAACGATTGTATTTAATTATGTCAATTTGTAGCTAATGGCTTTCATGACTTTGAAAATAATTGTTTTCGAAAAAAAAAAACAAAAGTATTGTTTTAATTCGCCCTTTTTTCTCTTTCTTTTTGTCTTATGGTTGCCTATTCTCATTAATGAGAGCTCGCTTACCACAATATTGGAGTTCAAGGAAAGCTCAATTGAACAGATTTTGAGGGGCAAAATATGGCTTTACGGCTTCGACAGGGTTTTCTCGCAAGTTTTAATTGAATTTTTGTTCGTTGTCTCTGTTTGCTGTTCTTGTAACCGGATAAAAATTGAATAATGGCAGATCTTAATGCTCTCATACAGAAGCATGTATGATCATAAACACGTTCAATGTTTTCAATTGCTATCTGATGTTTTGTTACTTTGAAACTAATTGTTTTTAAAAATATAAGCCAATTTTTTTTAACTTTGCTGTTTTTTGTTCTTCTTTGTCTAAATGTTGTCGATAATTATCATGGAGTAGTCCCATATCGTTTTTCGTGATGCAAAAGATTGTTTTGTATTGTTTCAGATATATCTTACGCTATATTGCCCTTGTTGATAAGATTTTAAAAAAATAGACACACAATTTTGGATGTTATTGATGTTTGTTGTTATTGTTGTTTGATTTTGATGTTTGTCTTGACTTGCTTTCTTAATAATGGCTGAAATCACCAATCTAATTTGGCAGTTTTAGTCCACTGAGTTAGCTGCGTTGGAGCCGATCTTTTTGCTCATACACAATTTTTTTTTGAGAAATACTTGAATTTTGGTGGTTTTCTATCTGTTCCTCTTTTGGTAGACATTTATACCAAAAATGCGGATGAGCGGGGTGGGAACTTTATGTGCGAACGCATATTACTGAGCCTCATTATATATATATATATATATATATGTATATATATATATATACATATATATATATATATATATATATATATATATATATATATATATATATATATACATATATATATGTGCGAACGCATGTGCGAACGCATATGCGAACTTTATGTGCGAACGCATATTACTGAGCCTCATTATATATATATATATATATATATATATATATATATATATATATATATATATATATATATATATATATATATATATATATATTATATAAAGTTAAAAATTGTCCTTTTCAATTGAATTGCTGCAACCAAAGATCTGCTTCTGTACAAAGCTAGTTCAGGATGAAATAATGTCAGTGCTTGAGAGTTATGAAGGCGATGACTGAGTTCGCGGAACCAACTGTTCTCCTCGGTTGAAATTTGTCTCCGAACATCTATCGTCGAAATTTGCTGGATCAAGTTTAATTTTGGGGCTGCTTTTTGGGTTGGGAAAAGCTGCATTGAAACACAACTGTTTTTGCTGTGGCACTTTACTATAATGATGCTGAACATCAATTTAGTCATCATTTAGAACTAAAAACTGACGTTAAATTCAAGAGAATGTTACAAAACGAGTTCTCCTTAATAAATTTTAATGTTTACATCATCAATAGACCTTTGACAATAAAGTCGATTTGTTCTGCCGCTGATTTTAATATACTGCATTAGAAAACAAATGCTTTGTTGAGTGTTCACTCACAAATCGCATGAACAAAGACTTGAACAGAGATTTCGAAGGCTTTAATCTCGAGATCTTGTTTCGTCAGTTCTTATAAGTACATGCAAGACAATATGAATTATCCTACGTTCACCATTATAGCAGATTTGCTTTCATGCGTCATGAACGGACCTTAGAATAGCTTAGTTGAAACCTCTGAAGGGAGGCATTGATTAGTGGCTTTGAAAGCGGACAATACTCTGAATTATTAATCTTTATCATCCCGCCCTCCAATTGGTCACCAGGGAGCCATTGCTCAAGCACTCCAAAGGCGCCGATGAATTTGTTGCATGTGAACTGATTACGGACACATATTTTGGTAATAATCGTTAGTCCCGTTTCTATTATTAGACACAATCACCATTATGGTAAAGAGAATACCACCTTATTGTGCTTAAAATCAGTCAATAGTTTGCAATCCATTCGGCTGACGTCTCAGCTTCAGAACGGAGGATAATCTTTTCTTTTTTATGGCTTAAAATAGATAAATGGAGCATGCAGTCTATTAAATACGCTCAAAGTTTGTCAGTTAATCCAAATGAAACGACTAGGCTCAATTTTCTGTGTAACAAAAAAAAACACGTGAAATGAGGTACAAAGATAAAAATAACAGTCGTCTGAGACCTCAACCCATCAAAATTAAACATGGCTTTGCATCGTCTCTTTCTCGATTAATACTTTCATACGGTCTCAAAATGACTGACACCAGTTTCTTTTGACGTCAAGGTAGTCTATTCCACAAAATTAGCAAGTATTAGAAAACTGTATTACACACTAGCAAAAATATCGGCAGTCTAAATTTTGTTGAACCTTCATCTAAAAAATTCAAAGTAAAACTGGACAACTGTTGAAAAAAGCAAGGCCGCTTTCATGCATTTTATATCGATAAAATAAAATTACTAGCTTAATCAAAGTTATTGTAAAATGCTGTATGGTAGATAATACTAGACAATATCTACTCATGTATTCCACGGTTGGCAGTTTTATGGATTATGATGCATTTTAATCAGTCGTTTTATATGAAATCCCTGCAAAAAGGGACTGTAAATCAGATTAAAAAGACAATTTTATTGTAGATGCATTAGGATTACTAGCAACCTAAAAATCGTTTCTTCCACAACAGCGTGTTGAACACACTTTGCCAGGTAGAAATCAATTACATCGAAATCCTCACAATTTTCATGATTTCAAAAACGGATCAATACCGATTTAGTAGTTTGCAGCAAACAGTTTGCACCCTCATTGACGTCAAGAAATCTCAGCGGAGGTCATGAGTACTAACCAAATTTTAATTGATACCACCTGAAAAACGAATTTCAATGCTGCAGAGTTTGTTCAAGAGTTCATTCTACAACACTCATTAACAATCAGAAATTACAACAATGCCACTTCAGAACTCTATGAACACATCACAACTCTGTAAAACAAACTGTTGCAAGCTAATTCACAAAACCAAAGAAAACAGTCTTTATACTGAATTAAGCACAAGTTGTTGCTATATTTTCTCATGTAAGAAATACTCTAAAATTGCCCACAGAATATTAGGCAAGCCATAATAAACTCTATGATATTCCTAAGGATGAGAAAAAACAAAAACGAGTACAACAACTGCTTCGCACCAAAAAAAATTTTGATTCAAATTGTAAATTGAACAATTTGTCTAATTGGTTCACCAGAATTTTTTTAAAAAACAGTTCACTTCTTGAACTTCTGGTTTCTTTGCTTGCTCGCTTATTAAAACATAGCTCGAAGAACTCTTAAAACGACACGAAGTCTTCATCCCCGAAAGAAAAAGCTTTTCAATTAGCTAATATCTCATCACAGAACGCATGTAGAGAATTCAACAATTTGAAGTCATCTATCAAAAAAATTGAGCTGAATTATTTCTACATAAATAATTAGGAAAATTCAACTTAATTTTCACATAGTACAAGTACACATACAAACAAAAATGTCTTTTTATACAATGAAAAAAAGTTATCTAACAAAAAAAAATTAGCCAAGCCTTTATTAGCTCACAAGCATCTTTTTTTTTCACAATATAAAATTTCACAGAAAAATACAAATTTGCACCAAAATAAATGTACATCTTTTGTGGTAAGCAAGAGCGATAGTTATTAGGATTGAATTAATTTGCCAGAAGTTTCCATAAAACGATACCTTGGGCCAAACATTCCAAAAAGACTGAAGTTCAGCAAATTAATTGAAAAGACTTCAAACTAGCGTCAAATTCCCGTTAATTACCAAAATACTTCAAAAAAGTATCAAAACTGGATGAATGTTTTTTAATTTAGTCGACAATAACCTGTTGGTTGAACAACATTAAATTCTTAAAACTATGAAAACAAAACAGCTTCAAAGAGAAGCATGTGACTAAAAAGATTCACTCGCTTAGCGAAAATATTTGACACCTACATTTCTTGCTCTGTTTCAAAAGGTATGAAGAAAATGACCACTTTTTCTTCTCTCCTCTCTTCGAATTTGATCACCAAAACAACTTTTTTAAACTTTATTCACTCCGATCTTCCGGGTTCTTTTTGCTCGCTCACTTATCGAATAAAAAAAAACAGAAAACCAAACCATAGCGCCACTTCGAGTCGTAAAAATCTTCTCCGACACTCCTCTTTGAGTCATAAGGAGCGATGGGGCCTAAATAATAGCGTTTGAAAAGCTCACGGCGGCTATTAGCAAAAATGCACGTTTAATGCATCAACTGAGTGATGATAGCATTTGAGAAAACTCAGAATGAAGAAACGAGGAGGCATGGGGGGAGGAGGTGTGATAACTAACGGGTAGGCAGTCGGCGATGAATGGGAGAGTGAAGAAGAATGTGGATGGGGTGGCAGTGCGGATACATGTGAATAGACAGAGGAGGACTCCCTGAGTCACCAATCTCCAGTTGATGTCCAGTCTCATATCACCACTCTACTCTATTAGTTCACAACACAACCCAAAACTGAGACAGACAGGAAGACAAGGTTGAGTTTTGTTAATCAACAGGTTTAGAACAGGACACTACTCCCACACACTGCAATACAGAACACTACGGTTGATATAATTGATACCTGCTCTCTTTTTAATAATTTCAACATTAAAAAATTTCTAATCAATATCATGGTTCCAGATGAATTTCACCGCAATTCTTGCAAAAATTCACCGCATTAGTTTTCCAACGTTTATTGAATCTGCTTTAATTTCACAAGAATTATCATAAAAGTAAGTGACAGATGACTCAGTGGAATAAAACATGCAGTAGGTGAGAGGTTCGAACACAAGTCCGAATGTTTGTTTTTTGTAAAAATGCCGTTGAATGCGGTGAAAATAAATACTTCACGAAATTCATCGCAATCACCGCAAAAGGATGGAAGAAATAGGCGGTGAAAGTTATTTATTTTCACCTCATTTAACAGAATTTTTACAAAAAACAAAATTACGGACTGGGGTTCGAACCTCTTACCTACTTCATGTCTAAAAATTATTTTCCACTGCGCCATCTGTCACTAGATTTCATTATATCTCGTGAATTTAAACCAGATTCAACAAACGTTGGAAAACAGATGCGGTGAATTTTGGTACAAAATGCGGTGAAATGCTGCAATCACCGCTTTCACCGCATTTCTTAAATTAATTTGCCACAAAATTCGCTGCGGTGGATTTTTGAAAGAAATGCGGTGAAATATTGTTTTTCACCGCATTCACCGCAATCACCACACCTCTTACAAAATCTCACCGCATTCACCGCAAATATTTGCCAAAAAACCTGGACCCGGGTTGTAACAATTCCTAAACTATTTTTCGAATTATCTAGTAAGGAAATGTTCAAATGTCTTCTGCTAAGAAGATTTATTTATAAAAAGATTTATTGGTGTAGTTTCGTCAGTTTCCGAAACTATGCTTACTTCATCTTCTAACCTGAAGGCTAATATGCCTTATACAACTTTGATAACCTAATGCACTATGACTTAATGACGGGTCTTTATCAGTTTAATCCGTTTCTTTGGTTCAGCTTTTTTGAACTTGACCATACTCACTACATTGCGTACTTCAGTGTGTTAAAACTCAATTGAAACAGCAAGTGAGGTAAGTCGGGCGTCAAACGTGAAATTCGTGACTTATGTAAAACGGAAAACGTGATTGAAAGGTAAAACGAAACAAAAAACATAGCAGAACAAGTCTTTTCATTGACAAAAAACGAGACCTTTAATGAACTACGAATGAATTTGATAAACCATTTAAAAAATACAATCAAAAATGGAAATTTCATATTGTCAGCGGCGATAGCTTAGTAGACCTGCGGTCTCAAAAAGATAGTAACAGACCAAAAAGAAATTTCTTCTGTTTAATAATTGCTCAGATGTTAAATTTTGATTAAGAATAGTTATAACTTGTTGCTGCTTCAACTAGGCGCTCTCAAATAACATTCATTTAGAGTGACACACTCACTTTACTTTATCTCCCTGATTTAAGAAAAGTAAATTTGAGAGAGGAGGTCATTTTTGAGAATGAGGTAAATCAACTGTGACCAGAATCTTATCAGGCGAATAAACAAAAAAAACATAGCAGGACAAGTCCTGACGTACAATTCAATTAATGTTCACTGACTCAACAAAAACTAGACCCTGAACAGACTATGAGTGAATTGAGAAAACCATTTCCACAAATTTAGATTAAAAAATTTAAAAAATTGAAAATCTTTGTCAAACTACCGCATGTGAACGAAAAGCCACTATCGAGAAAAAAATGGGTTCAAACAGAAATCTAGGCCTAGAATGAACTATGAATGTATTGGGAAAAACCAATTCGAAAAAATGCGATCCAAAAAAATTGAAAAAAAACAGTAAAAATCAGAGTGAAATTGCCGCATGTGAACAAAAAAACCACTAGAGAGAAAGCGACTTCTTAGTCAACCACCGTTTTTCACTCTACTTTAAAATCAGAAAAAAATAACCCGCAAAACAATTCTTTTTTCTCTCTATTTCAAAGTTCGGCGTCACCACAATTACTTCTCCAATTTGAAAGCAAAAACCATGACAATGTGACAAGAAAAAAAGAAGACTGCACCCCAAAACAATTCAAATTCTTTGAATTGTGAAAAGGAGAGCCCCTAAATATTAGCCTTTGAGAAGCTGACGAAAGCTATTAACAATGCTCTGCATCTCAAATAATTTTAATCCATTAAAATATAATTGTTATAGTTGGGAATTTAGTTAGTTAACTTTGTCGTAGAGATTGAAAGAAAACAGAAAAATCAAATGCAAAATCTTTTACGTTTGTCCCCACAGCTTAATACATACATGTTATTTACACACCTAACAAGACCGCGTCACATTTTTTCATAATGATTTACAATGCAATAGCACGTGCTTTGTAACTGAGGGGGGGGGGCAGAGAAGGTACTTGGGGCACAAACGCAGACGATCCCAAAAGCGATATTAATAAAATTGTACGTAACTTTTAAATAAACCGATAGAAAACTATGAGAACAAACTATGTGCCAATTCGAGAAAAGTTTTCCGCCCGCAACCCTTGTAGAACATCTACTTTTTCTCAATACAGGCAGCTAATTTAACTGTTGTTTTAATAACGATAATGGATTCATGCTCTAAACCTAAATCAACAAAATATAAGAATTAAAAGGTTTCATTGTTGTTCTCGTTTGGTGTTCGCCTCTTTCCAAGCAAAGAAAAAGAAAAATTAATGGACCAAAATTTTTTTATATTAAATGTTCACATTCCATCTCCATGGAAATTGAAATCAAAAAGTTTTATAGAATTATTATTATCAAAAAGAAATAAAATTCCTTTTTCTGCTCAAAAAATACAGAGAAGAATATATATTTCGGTGACTACAAATTCTTTGAAACAATATTTTAACTTATTACCGGCGGGGTGTTATGAGGGATGATGTCATTATGGTTTCTTAACATATCTTAATTTTGTATGCGAATAATGCTAATTCATTACACCGCACGTGAATGGCTTCCGTAAAAATTAAACAACAAAGTAACTTAATTTCGTTTTGTTATATAAAACATGAAATTCACGCAATTTTTGTGGAATTCAACTGAACTTTTCAACTAATTTCTTCGAGAGGGAATTGGAAAACGCAATCCTTAAAGTTAAAAATTAAGAATCGCGTAATCCAGGCTACAAAGTTGGTAGGCTGTACTCCGTTTTTTAAAAACTAAGGCAACTTATTTTTTACCGAAAAGGTTTAATGTAAAATTTTTTGCCAAAAAACTGCTCAGCTTAAATATTCGAATTGTGTGCAACACATTCCAGAATTTAATACAAAAATAAGAACCAGTGTTAGCGACGACCTAATACAAATACAATTAGGTGCATTTAAGTATAAAATCAGCTACAAAACTCAAATTGTGGAATTTAGTAACACATTGTGGATTTTAGGATTGTAGAATTTAGTTACACAAAAAAGGAAATCCAAGTACCGATTGTGGTTACCGGTTTTTGTTGTTGGACGTAATGCGATTCCGCAAAACTAAACGGGATTGCACCGAAGTGCAGCCCCCCAAATTCCATAATAGCGATGCATTATTCCTGTTGAAATCAACTGAACTATAATTACCCCCAAAAATGTCAAGAAATTGAAATACTGAAGAAGACAGTTGTTGCTTAAAAAAGCAAAATTGCTAAAAAAAAGTTTTAATTTGATGAGAAATTTTGTACTTTGAGGAATAAATAACGAAGTGACGGAAAATGAGATTAAGTAGTTTTGTGTCCACTTTTTCGGTTAAATACTCGGGGCACAGAATTTTCAGTCGAAGATGAAGTTTCTCTGTAACTGGGGGGGGGGGGCAGAGAAAGTACTTGGGGCACAAACGCAGACGATCCCAAAATCGATTTTCATAAAATTGTACGTAAATTTTAAATAAACCGATAGAAAACTATGAGCACAAACTATGTGCCAATTCGAGAAAAGTTGTTCGCTCGCAACCTCTGTAGAAGATCTACTTTTTCTCAATACAGGCAGCTAATTTAACTGTTGTTTTAATAAAATTGTATTCATGCTCTAAACTTAAATCAACAATATAAGAATTAAAAGGTTTCATTGCTGTTCTCGTTTGGTGTTCGCCTCTTTCCAAGCAAAGAAAAAGAAAAAATTAATGGACAAAATATTTTTTATATTAAATGTTCACATTCCATCTCCATGGAAAATAAAATCAAAAAGTTTTATAGAATTATTAATATCAAAAACAAAGAAAATTCCTTTTTTTTGCGCAAAAAATACAGAGAAGAATATATATTTCGGTGACTACAAATTCTTTGAAACAATATTTTAACTTATTACAGGCGGGGTGTTATGGGGGATGATGTCATTATGGTTTCTTGACATATCTTAATTTTGTATGCGAATAATGCTAATTCATTACACCGCACGTGAATGGCTTCCGTAAAAATTAAACAACAAAGTAACTTAATTTCGTTTTGTTATATAAAACATGAAATTCACGCAATTTTTGTGGAATTCAACTGAACTTTTCAAGCTAATTTCTGCAAGAGGGAATTGGAGAAGGCAATCCACAAAGTTAAAATTTAAGAATCGCGTAATCCAGGCTACAAAGTTGGTAGGCTGAATTCCGTTTTTTTAAACTAAGGCAACTTTTTTTTTTTACCAAAAAAGGTTTAATGTAAAATTTTTTGCCAAAAAATTGCTCAGCTTAAATATTCGAATTGTGTGCGACACATTTCAGAATTTAATACAAAAATAAGAACCAGTGTTAGCGACGACCTAATACAATTACAATTAGGTGCATTTAAGTATAAAATCAGCTACAAAACTCAAAACTGTGGAATTTAGTAACACATTGTGGATTTTAGGATTGTAGAATTTAGTTACACAAAAGAGGAAATCCAGTAACCGATTGTGGTTACCGGTTTTTGTTTTTGGACGTAATGCAATTCCGCAAAATTAAACGGGATTGCACCGAAGTGCAACCCCTCAAATTCCATAATAGCGATGCATTATTCCTGTTGAAGTCAACTGAACTATAATTACCTCCAAAAATGTCAAGAAATTGAAATACTGAAGACGACAGTTGTTGCTTAAAAAGCAAAATTGCTAAAAAAGGTTTTAATTTGATGAGAAATTTTGTACTTGAGGACTAAATAACGAAGTGACGGAAATGAGAATAAGTAGTTTTGTGTCCACTTTTTCGATTAAATACTCGGGGCACAGAATTTTCAGTCGAAGATGAAGTTTCTCAGAACAAAAATAACCAATTATAATATGGGTGGCTATAATAGATTAGGGGGGCAAATAAATTTGTGCTTCGTTATATGACGTTAGTGCCTCGGCATTGGAAAAATAAGGTGCAGTACATCTTAAAAAGATTATATTTTCGAGATTTTGTTGATAACTCCAGTTTTTTTTAATGAGAAGCAAAAGAAGTTGACTGATCAAAGTTTCAGATCACAAACTTTTTCCTTGAGGCCCAATTTTTTTAACGAACCGCCAAAAAGGAAACCAAAGATTACCTGAATTGTTTTCCTGTCAACCACGAAAAAAATTGTAGCTATCTTTGTAAGGATAACAGAAAAATGAAATGAGAATTTGAGGATAGGTACAAATTTATGAATAATTGATGCTGTTTCAACTCTACATGTTGGCAGCAAATGGCTACCTGCAATCCTAAATTCCATCTGTTACTTTACTATATCCTCCCGTTTTGTCTTCACAAACAATGCCTTCAAAGTGGGCGTTTGTTTGTTCACGCAAAGATGGAAAACAAAGCATCCCGGCTAACGAAAAACAAATAAAATAGTCTTGACACTCTTCGCCTTGTTACTCTTCTTTCACACAATCAGTAGCTGAGTTATTTGGAAAAAAAAGATTATGCGAGAAAGAGTGACGCTGTTTGTTTGTTTATCCGAAAGAACTAATATCGAACAACGGAATTCGAGTTTTCATTATTTTTGACTTATTGGTAGCACGGAGCGTAACGCCCAATTTAATTTTTGCACAGGTTAGAAAGTTAAAATATTATAAAAATCGCGGTGTCAAAAGTGCGCGACAATTTATCTGAATAGGAAGCCTCAATACTATTTTAAAAGTCAGGAAACTTTTCAATCAAATACTTAATTTTGTTGCAACTCGAAATTCCCACAAAGGTCGTTTTAGTACAATGATTGTGAAAATGTTTGTCAGTTGTCACTCTGATTCCAAAACATTGTCATGCCAGAATTGAGCATGATCAGGTTAAATTTACACTCGTCATTGGTAATGATTTCAGCTTTAATTTGCTCTGATAATAATTGGCAGTCTGTAGTAACGACTAGCACATTAAATTCCAAACTGCTTTCGCTTAAAAGCCAACTCTATGACATTATAAAACCAAAAAACGACAGACATCCGACTAAAAAACAATACAAAACGTAGAAACAACAATTATGAAATCGGAACGCAATCAACTTAGAGCAACATCAATTTACTCAATAATTCATAAATATAAAATATAACGTAAGAGAGATTCGGCATCGTCGTTTTTAAGCGTAAACGTGATTCGTTATCCGTTAGAGGAACACCAGGATTTTTCAAGATCCAGGTCCCAAAAGCAGATTCGTCCAACAGACAAAACAATAACAACGATCAGCTTTGGGCGTTTTGAAATGCAACCAACCGTCAAAAAATTTGCTTGCAAACTACAAAAAAGTATGTTGATTAATTTGCTTTCACTGGGTTTCGACATACTTTTTTGTAGTTTGCAAGCAAATTTTTTGACGGTTGGTTGCATTTCAAAACGCCCAAAGCTGATCGTTGTTATTGTTTTGTCTGTTGGACGAATCTGCTTTTGGGACCTGGATCTTGAAAAATCCTGGTGTTCCTCTAACGGATAACGAATCACGCTTACGCTTAAAAACGACGATGCCGAATCTCTCTTACGTTATATTTTATATTTATGAATTATTGAGTAAAGTGATCTTGCTCTAAGTTGATGAAAATCTGTTGATTAATTTGCTTTCACTGGGTTTCGACAGATTTTCACCAATAATCAACAATTATGTTACATTTTTGAATTCAAAAGAAAGATCTCTTCGGTTTTTGCCCCTACCTGCCTAGTCCTATATAACCAATCTGTTTGCACCTCCCAAATATGTACTTTTTCATCCTATGAGATTCTTCAGTAGTCACAATAAATTGCCGGTATCGGTAAATTAATTGGATGAATTTTTGTTTCAGGTTGTGAGAAAAATTAGTGCCATTAAATCATATGAAAGATAGGCGCGAAAGTAGTAAAAATACGTATCATTCTTTGTTTGCTTATATTATACGCAAAGTTGAGTTACTGTAAATTTTTTAACTTCAAAACTTCGCTGTATCATCAAATTGTTATTGCCGTTTGTGCATAGTTGCATAGGTAAGTGTATGAAATGCAAGCAACGTACTATAACATGTATAAGTGGGGGTGTAAATGGACGTGGGGGGCAAAAATGGAAAAGATCTAAAAAGTAATCAAGAAACTTTTACTCGTTGATATATTTTTGTGAAATAAAAAAGAATTTTCAATGAATTTGCACATTCTTTCAGAATTTTTTTCTGAGAAGAGTGTCTAAAATTCCTGCAAAAAGACCATCATAACGTTTGACTACATTATATTCAGAGAAATCAAAATTTCAATATGAAAATATTTTGAAAATTTTTTTCGAACGCTGATCAATTAAATGATACATTTAATTAGAGCTGTTGTGCAGTGATGACCTACAGAACTTTCAATTAGTTCAATCTATCAAAATTTCTTAAAGCATAAAATTCAAGATAACCTGATTTACCAAAAATTTACATCCTCATTTAGGATTTGTCGAAACTTGAGAACTTGAGTAATCGTGCAACCAATGATCATATTGTAATTACAATTTATCTATGAGAACATTCACTATGCGTCTTTTGATTTTACTGGACGGGAAAATATGAAGCGTCAGATAGTCCTTCTAAACACTTCTAACTTATCCATATCTCCCTGAGAAACCTGATAGTGTTAATAGTGATAGGTTGACTTACCGCAATTTGTTCACAAGAGTAGAGATTGTCCGGCACATAAACAGAGGACACCAATTCATTTCCCAAATGTCTCAACTTTTTCCATTCTCAAGTTTTGTCCCCGTTTCCCCTCTCTCTCTCTATCCTGTGTCTTCGTATTTGGGCTAAAAATGTCTGTTGAGTAGTTGATATATTCGCCCCTTTTCGCTAGTGGGGTGTACCAACTGACGTATAGATAGAACTGCAAATCCCGCGGGTTGTGTAGTATAGGTAGAATAGTATGTATAGATGGGTAGTATACGTCTGAGTAGATAGATCGATTGATAGTTGGCGGCGCGCGTGTTCTAAGGCCAAATTGTCGCAAAACGTCTCTGTAGTTGTATGGCCACCGCCTGCTCGTTGGGGTGTACGTTAAGTGCTCTTTACTTGAAGCACCCCTAAGATGAAGAGCAATAAGTGTAGGTAGTTGTTTCTGCTGCTCTTTTCTCTCTCCCTCTTTCCCTCTCTCCCACTCTGCCTGCTTGGTGCTTAGTTGGATTGGTGGGTGGGTGGGTGGGTGGTAAATCTATATACCCCCACCTATATACCTCTCTCACTCTTTCCTCTGTACCACTGATTGTGCGAGGTGCCGCTGTTGGCCTGAAGATATAGAAGGGAGTGGAAACTTAGAATCTCACTCACTACTGACAGAGGAAAAATTGACCGAAAAAGTTAGTGTTTAGATTAAATATACATGTTTACTGTCTCATATATCTTTAAATTGTACATACAGGAGATTACAAACTGACATGATAAAAAGTGACAAATTAATGAGATAACTGTGATAGGTAATAATAAGTTTTAATATAATGTTTTATGACACACAACCCGGCATAATTCGCAAACTAACAGCTGAAAAAAGTTCTAATGGTGCTATGGTAAGATGAAAGGCGATACACTCTAAACAACTTCAATGATAAAATTTTTTGGAGTTTTAAAAAATGTAACGTCAACTTGAGGAGACCTGCGTCGTTTGCTGTCTACCAATGAATGAATGATTAACGGCAAAATGAGCACGCTTTTGGTTTGGTTTTCAGTCACAAAATAAGCTATACGGAACTATTTTAGACCTTGATCATGCGTACCTCAGAAACTAAAATAAAACAAAGTTCGATTATGCTTAATGGTAATTATTCTCTTTTTACAAGTCCTTTTTACAAATACAGAAAATGTGCAGTTAATAAAAACAGCAAAAATGAAGAAACTAAAGTTATAAATGAAAAATTGAGGTCGCGAAGGGTTTTTCACCCTAATCTCAGGAGCACAATATTCCCTCAGTTCTACTTTTATAGGCGTAATTATTGATACAATAATTACTAGCTAAAATAGGGGCGATTAAAAATGTCCTGAGACTTTCATTGACAATAATTTTCTGTTCACTGAATTTTAAGTTTTACATTAACAACCATAAATTTTGTAATGCCTAAAAAAGTCCTTTAGATGTTATGAAGGCCACGGGTTGCTCGTTATACGAACTGGTTAGAAGTTATACCACGTCACATGATTGTTAGACTTAATGGGACAGCAGTATAATTTTTTAGTAGGTCTGACGAATACGTTGTTCTGCTCAATTGAAATTCGCTCAGTTGAATGAGCGAGTTTGGGGAACAACTTCATAGGCACTACAGATAATTTGAAACACATAATGTGACTTGATACCGTAGGTACAAAGCACAGGTATTACTAATACAACAACAGGCAAAACCAACTAACTCTCCAGGCTCAAAATTGATAATGCATTGCATTGAGGGAAGGTAACTCGATATTTTCAATTTGATTTCTCATTTTAGCCTATTCGCATTTTTCTCATTATTCTCTGTTTGTGTGATAGGAATCTATCTCTAGACATGCCATAATATAGAAACAATAAATCACCCTTGCGCATACATGCATCTTCATTGTTATTATAACATTTTTATGACGTCTTGTCTGTTGAATGCACTTTAAAAAAGAAAACGAGACAATTAAGGTCTTGTTAGAAACACAAAATGTTTACCAGGAAAAAAATGACTGTACTTGTGTCAATCATTCAACACGCACCAAGTAATATATTGCAATTTGGAAAACATTTGAAAAGGGAGTTGTATGTTCAGTTGTGTCATCTTTTTAACATATTGCATAAACGGGAGAAAATATCTACTATCACTTGAACAGAAAAGGCAGCTTTCAAACAATTAAAAAAAACGCCTACTGCAATAGACAAATATCAAAATTTGTGTTTTTTTATAAAACCAAGAAATGATTTTCTTGCACTATGACATTTGCTAATTGACCGTATTTTTTGTCACTTAATCCAATTAATCTTAATTAAGACAACACGAATAGAATTTCTCCTGCATTTGGAAAATGTGACTTTTATCACAATAGTGTCGCAATTAAAAGTGATAGGACTTGAATTTCAAAAATCTGTTCCCCAAAAATTTTTAGTAAGACTATTGGCTTGCATTTCAACGCCATTTGGCGAACAGATTATATGTGAAACCAAATAAGGCGGAGTTTGAAGTTGAACAGAGGGTGCAACATTGTTTTTCTGGGGGTACCGAATTTATAAAAATTAGTAATCACCAGGTTTTCACCTTAGCCGGATCAAACTTGGCAGGGAGTAAGTAAACACCTTGGGGCAAGTTTTTTGTTGTCACCTTTTGGGAATTTGTTCTATAGATACCATGGGGGACTTTCGAACTTTCAAAAAAGACTAAATTCTTAAGTTGAGTGGTTGGCCGATTGATGAATTGTTAGCGTCAGATGTCTGAGGCTGCTTTTGTTTAGTTTGAATAGCTTGAATTGAAACCAGGTATGTGTAAAGAAGGCGTTCCGATCATTTGATTGTGGGTTTAAAGTGATAGCAAAACCTTACGTAAGAAGGGCTTGAATAAAGTAGTCCATAAATGCGATGCGAACAAAACCTTTGGTTTGGCCATTATTGTACGTTCTTGCGTAATACTTAACTAACGCAGGGGACAATAACATTACTACAACAGAGCTGTAGCTTAGGAGTTTACCTGTAGAAAAATTGTGAAAACAAAAACAGTGTTGAGGGAGTTGAATTAACTTCGCAAAATGAGAACGCCGGAAAACCGCGATAAGTTCAAACCGCTTAATTGAGAGTTACTTGCACAGAGATTTTGTAGATTTTGTAGAGATAAAGAACAGAAGCTCTCAATTTGGTGAATTTTGTTACGAAAATAGAACTGTGAGCCATCTTTTGTAATAAAACCTTATGTTGAATTTTGGTTTCTTTCAGTAATCCCATACGTTTTTTTACCAACTGGTTGTTATTTCATTTATCTATCTGAACTTGAGTTTCTAACGGCGGACAAGTTTACAATAGCAGTGTGTTGAAAAATCAGCCCTCAAACATCTCTCAGCGCCACCAAACCTACTTTTCAAATTGCTAGTCTGTCACCAGCTAGTCAGCCTAAGAAATATACAAAATTCTACAGTGGTGCTCCTGGGTGGGCTCTCGAGATACTTCTTGACAGTTGGAGTGGTTGCGTTTGAAACGGTTGCAGTGAAATTTTGGTTTTTATTTAGTATAGAAGATAGAGTGAGAAAACACTTAGCCAATAGCGAAAGTAAAGTGAGGCTGATTTATGATTGAGAGTTAGAGCAGTGTTTCAGTTTTCTAAATGAGAAGATGGTACCACAGGATCTTGGCCGAGATCAGGAAACTTTTGAGGGAAGGTAGACAAGCTAGAGAGTGATGCGAGTTAAAAATAGGTACAGTAATAAAAAACATGAGTGATATCATAATTGATTAGGACTGTCTGTGTTATTATTTTAGTTTTTAGGGAGAATAATTCGAGTGCAGAATATCAAAAACCTAGAGCAGGAAGTTGTTAAGCTGATATTTGGCAAGTGGCAGTTTTGAGACTAAGGTAAGTAGAGAGTAATAGAGAGACAGAAAGAGAGAGAGAGAGAGAGAGAGAGAGAGAGAGAGAAGAGAGGGAGAGTAATTGTCACAGCTTTGGTTTTTGTTCCAACCGGTGGAGCACGAGCGGGAGAGTTTGACTTTGAGGGAGAGAGCAGGGAGTAGTTTGCAAAGTAGGCAAGTATTTGTCCAACAGCAGCAATCAGATAGTGTTTGCTGGCAAAGAGTCAGTTAAATCCGAAGGCCGGTAGTTGTTGAACAAAACGGAGTGACGCAAAGCAATAGTGAGAGACTGAGGGATCTTATTTGGCATAAAAGGCAAGTACTAAGAGTAAATGAGGATAATGTTGAAGAACACAGGATTAATAGAAATAGCGGGAGAAAAAGTTAGGAATTATGGATTGAAGTTCGCTTACATTTGTAAATTATTCTATGTCAGAGGAATACCCGGCCAGAGCCAACTCTCTCTTATTAATTTGACCAGAGCCACCTTCCTCCCGACACCACTACCACCCCCAACCCCCATCGCCTTGGAAAAATTGAAAAGTTGAAAAAGAATTAAAAATTGGAGGAAAACATGGAAAGGATTAAAAGATAACAACATGTTGTTTCTGTTTTTTTCAAAATTTTTCCGGTGAAAAAAACAAGCCTGGCATATTTTCCCTCTATTTTGAAAAAGTCGAACAATAAACTGCTGAGATTTGACAACACATCATTATGAATTAGGAGAACAGTTTGGAAAATTGAAGCTGACTGAGAAAATTGTTGTTTCGGTGTTACGAATTTTTGTGATAATAGTAGAGTTTAATTTCTGGAACGATTTTCTCATGTAATAATACAGAAAAAGAACTAACAGAGCAGTAATTAGATGCCGCTAAAATAATTTGTTTCTGATTTTTTTTACAAAAAGTTACTACTGATAAAAATCTCATACAATTTACCTCATTCACTGACAAATAAAACAATATTAACCATTCAAAATAAATGGCAGGTTCAATTTGAGGATTAAAAATGTTTTTAAGGGCCAAAACTGATTATTAAGGTTTTGCTGACCTCGTTGCCTCTTGATACATACACAAAAACTTAGTTAGTTTTTTTTCAGAAAGAAATTGGCCAATCAAAATTATCGGTGTTAAGGAGTATCAGCTGTCTGACAACGCTGGTTGAAAATTTAATCAGAAAAATTTTACGTCATCTCGTGCAGCTTTTCATTTAAAACAAAATCATTATCATCAAAATAAATGCAGGGATGTTAGCAAAGAATTTTTTTAGGTCTTTTATATCTGAAACCCCATTAAAATTTCAAACAGTTCATATGAAATTGTAGTAATAGTTTCATGTCTTTGTCATGTATGGAGTCCTAGACAAGTCAAACAATGAAGTCTGAACTATTCAAATCCCGCACTGATATGAACCATGTAAACACTGGTTAATCGCATGATAAGATTGGATTCTTTTGAGAGCATCATAGACTGATTTGCGTCATATCACAAAGCCGCTACCAAACTGCAAAACTTAAAGGATGTTATGTCCCGACGTCTTTGAAGCAACATTGAGATCTTCTTGAGGTCCATTTATGTATAAAATTTTTGTTAGACCAAAAAACTTTAGACAAAGATCCGACAAAGATTTTATCAGACAAAGGTTTACTATTTTAAAACCAAAAAACCACCCAAAAAATATACTCTTCATTCCAAATAAAATATTTCGAAGTGATACCAAACAACGAAATTTCGAATTGCAATTCTTTGAACGGTTCGGGAGAGACAAAAGTTACTGTTCCAAAACTTAATTTAAGTTGTTCCAAGTCTAAATTTGAGCGTTCTACAGATCGAAACTCTTTCAAATAAAATGAGCGAGGTTATTGTATTTGACCATTTTTATATATTCCACCAAATGTTGCAACACAAAAAACACTAAAAATAATAGAATATTTGACCAAAGTTGTTGTTATTGTATCCAAAACATTAGTTACGGTTTAGGTGAATTTCACATCAATTTTAATCAAGAAGGGCGGAAACAAAAATTCATCGAACAATAATCGGAGAGTCTGAGATTGAAAAACTAAAAAATGGCTGCGACAAAAATATATAGTGAATCTTGCATTGACCATTTCTCTTTACAAACGCAAAGTCAAATTCAGTGGCTAAAAAACAAAGGTCACTGACCATTGCACGACCAATATGCAATTTTCGATAGCTTTGTCATCACAGATAAAGTAGAAAAGATCGCAACTTGGCAATGGAGAACTCTTAAAATAAATAACGTGTTTGATTGAACAAAATTTGTTATTCCGACCCACTTTAGTGGGGGACGAAATATATACTCAAATGGGTTTTTCTGTTCAGCGAATTTTCGCCGATGGATATTTTCATTGTAGAGAATTGTGAGTAATATCATTAGAAAGCCCGTCCAGAGTAGAACATAGATTTACAAGTTTTTTGAATTTCTTTTCTAGCCGGAGTTATCGAGGTTTCACATTTTGTGGACTTTTCACTGATTTCCGTTGTTTCTGTTAGAGATAGGAGTTTGTTTACTTTCTCTTTAAAGATGAAAAAGTATTATAAAAAATATTGGCTTCCTAAAAAATTATAAATAATACATTTAGTTTTTTTAGTTGAAAGCTAATTGTTGTTATGATCATTAAAAATGTGATCTCCAAACAAAAAATTGGCTTCTCTGATTTTACACATACATCTTTTTGTCAACAAACTTGTAACTCAGACAGACAATGACAATTTGATCCTTTCCTTTTGATTTTATTTAGCGACAATTGCGGCGTTCTGTTTCTGTTTTATTTAATGGTTTTCTGGCGCTAACACTACGACTTTAAAATTCTTTTTCAGTCATTTTAATCAAATTTCAAAAACAAAAACATCACTATTCAAAAATCACTTCTAGCGGCATCTTTTTTCAATTATTGTGTACAAAAAATTGCTTTTCACCGAATACTGCCAAGAACAAAAAAATCTCTATATAAATTTTTATAAAGTATTTTCAGAGCATTTTGAGGAAAAATTTTCAGCTCTTTGAATTCACAACAGTAACTCCTAATTCACCAACCACTACAAAACTCTACTAAGGTTTTTGTAGCGCTCTAGTTGTCTTTGCTACACAGAAAGTTGATTTGAGGGAAAAAAATTAAAACGCTTTTTGACCGATTTATTCATGTTATAAATTTTGGTAAATTTAAAAAACAAATGAAAATTATTTGGTTGATAAATAGGTTAAATTAAAGTGTTTCTGATCCAGTTTCACTATTAAACTATCCCACCCCCCTTTAGGCGGGACTGAGCTGGGTATATTTTACTTTCTTCTTTTAGATTTTTAAATTGGTCAAAATAACACCAACAAATTGATTGAGGTCCAAAGGTCCAGTTGCATAATAAATACAAGTTTTGTGCAATTGCCAAGTTCAATTGAGTTGAGACGTAGTCTGCAGTATAATTTTTCTTCAAATATGGACGCAGAAAAATCCCTGTCGGTATTGTTTTTGTTTGATTTAGGTCAGATTAAAACATTGCCAATTTTTTTTGTAACCTTCAGACCTTGGTAACGAACACTATAGGTTAAACTAGTTTTAAATAGTTGGATCCACACTGCTCATCAATGGATCTTTTTGGTAAAGGATCGTCGTGAAAAAGACAAAAGAACCACAAAAATTAACCAGCATAAAAAATCAGAAAAAATCATAAAACAAAATGTCCGAGCACTAGAACATCAACCAATACTAATAACTAAAAAAGGCAAGGCTCAAAAGAAAGTTGATGAGACCTGTCAATAATGAGACCAGGTTACACGATGACAAAATCAAGAGCAAAAAGGGAAGGTTCAAAATAATTTTCATTGTTGCTAAAAACAATTAGCCATAAACTGAAATCATTACACTGGCTGTTTCACATATCCAGATCCTTCATTACTAAAAAAAACAAAAGGTAAAAAATGAAAATTTAAATAAATTAGGCAAGAGAAAAGTGTCTCAACTGTTAAAACCATAACTTATTCGGCAAACACTTTAAAATGGCTTCTACTGCGCATTACTTGAATACCAATAAGACCACTAGTTAATGTGATTTTTGATTAGGCAAACAAAAAGAGCGTCAAAAGGACAAAGGTGTAAACATCACAATGTTTTCTTGCAAACATCTGGTATCAAAGACAAGAAACAATTAAATAAAAAAAGCATTACAGAAAGTAATTTTTGTTTCACATAAAAAATTGGAGCTTTCATTAATTAGACAAGGTTATCATTCGACAGAAGTCAAGTAAAAAGAATAAAATTTTAAAAGTTGAATCAAATTTTCCTTAAACAAGTATATAAAAAGTCAAACGAGCAACTAAATATCAAAAGAAAACATAAATATCAAAAGAAAACACCAAAAGAAAAATATCAAAAGAGAGCAGTCTGAAATGTGGGGAGTAGTAAGAAAAAGGGCAGCTGAAAACAGGCCCAAATCGCCTAATGATGTTCTGCTGCGATTACGCAGGAACCAAAATTATTATTATTATTTTTATTATTATTATTATTATTATTATTGTTGTTGTTGTTATTATTATTATTATTATTATTATTATTATTATTATTATTATTATTATTATTATTATTATTATTATTATTATTATTAGTATTATTATTAGAATGCTAAAAACCAAACCATGTGCTAACAATATTCAATTCTTACTTTAATAGATTAGACACTTGAAAACGGGTCATTTTTATATCCAAAATTGTTCATCTTTTGTTTATTTGTTTACTTTGGTTTATTTGAAATTTTTATACATAAAGAAATACGATGATTAAAGAAGAAAAAATAGTTTTCTACTTATCATAGAAATGTTTGCAAAATGTCAAAATTCTTAGTCGTTAACTTTTTTGAACTTTGCTGATATCTTGAACTTGTGAACTGTTGAATTTTTTTTTAATATGCGGTTTTTCACTAAGGTAAAAAGGTAAAAGTAAATATAGCTAATCGAGTATTAGCTGCTAAATTAGTTAAATATTTCAAAGAGTTCATTGTAGACTAAAAGTTAAACTTGGAATTATTCTTTTGAATTGTACGTTCGAACGTTCAATAATAATTTGGCTTATCAAAATACTATCAGTTATAAAGTGCTTACCTATGTCGAACCAGTTTTTTTTCGCGATGTGTTCCAAAATGTTCCAGGAATTGTATAGCTCTTGAAGTAATTCAGTCATAGAAGGCTTAATCTGGATCGTTTTTTATTAGTGTCATTTAAATCAAATTTCAAAAACAAAAACAGCACTATTCAAAAATAACTTCTAGCGGCATCTTTTTTCAATTATTGTGTACCAAAAATTGCTTTTCACCGAATACTGCCCAGAACAAAAAAAAATCTCTATATAAGTTTTTATAAAGTATTTTCAGAGCATTTTAAGGAAAGATTTTTAGCTCTTTAAATTCACATTAGTAACTCCTAATTCACCAACGACTACAAAATTCTACTAAGGTTTTTGTAGCGCTCTAGTCGTCTTTGCTACACAGAAAGTTGATTTGAGAAAAAAAATTAAATGGTTTTTGACCGATTTATTCATGTTATAGTTTTTGGTAAATCTAAAAAACGAGAACAAAAGAAATTTTATTTGATTGATTAATAGATTAAACTAAAATGTTTCTGATCCACTTTCACTATTCAACTATCCCCCGCCTTAGGCTAGACTGAGCTGGGTATATTTTACTTTTGTTTATTTGTTTACTTTGGTTTATTTGAAATTTTTTATACATAAAGAAATACGATGATTAAAGAAGAAAAATTAGTTTTCTACTTAGCATAGAAATGTTTGCAAAATGTCAAAACTCTTAGTTGTTAACTTTTTTGAACTTTTGCTGATATCTTGAACTTGTGAACTGTTGAATTTTTTTAATGTGCGGTTTTTCACTAAGGCAAAAAAAACTAAAAGTAAATATAGATAATCGAGTATTAGCTGCCAAATTAGTTTAATATTTCAAAGAGTTCATTGTAGACTAAAAGTTTAATTTGGAATTACTCTTTTGAATTGTACGTTCAAACGTTCAATTAATATTTGTCTTCAAAATACTATCAGTTATAAGGTGCTTACCTATGTCGAACCAGCTTTTTTCGCGATGTGTTCCGAAATGTTCCAGGAATTGTATAGCTCTTTAAGTAATTCAGTCATAGAAGGCTTAATCTGGATCGTTTTTTTTATTAGTGTCATTTATATCAAATTTCAAAAACAAAAACAGCACTATTCAAAAATCACTTCTAGCGGCATCTTTTTTCAATTATTGTGTACCAAAAATTGGTTTTCACCGAATACTGCCCAGAACAAAAAAAATATCTATATAAGTTTTTATAAAGAATTTTCAGAGCATTTTGAGGAAAAATTTTCAGCTCTTTGTATTCACAACAGTAACTCCTAATTTACTAACGACTACAAAACTCTACTAAGTTTTTTATAGCGTTCTAGTCGTCTTTGCTACACAGAAATTTGATTTGAGGAAAAAAATTTAAAATGGTTTTTGACCGATTTATTCATGCTATAGTTTTTGGTAATTCTAAAAAACGAGAACAAATGAATTTTATTTGATTAATTAATAGATTAAGCTAAAATGTTTCTGATCCATTTTCACCATTCAACTATCCCCCCCCCCCCCTAGGCAGGACTGAGCTGGGTATATTTTAATTTCTGCGTAAAGTCTATTAGACTTTTAGATTTTTGAAATTGGTCAAAATAGCACCAACAAATTGATTGAGGTCCGGAGGTCCAGTTGCATACTGATAACAAGTTTTTTGCAATTATCAAGTTCAATTGTGTTGAGACGTAGTCTGTAGTATGTTGTTTCTTCAAATATAGACGGAGAAAAATCCATGTCGGAATTGTTTTTGTTCTTTTTAGGTCAGATTAAAACGTTGCCATTTTTTTTTAATATTAAGACCTTAGTAACGAACACTATAGGTTAAATTAGTTTTAAATAGGTTGATGCAAACTGCTCATCAATGGATCTTTTTGGTAAAGGATCGTTGTGAAAAAGACAAAAGAACTAAAAAAAGCATGGCTCAAAAGATAGTTGATGAGACCTGTCAACAATGAGACCAGGTTACATGATGACAAAATCAAGAGCAAAAAAGGAAGGTTCAAAAATATTTTCATTGTTGCTAAAACAATTAGCCATAAACTGAAATTATTAAACTAGCTGTTTCACACATCCAGATCCGTCATTACTAAAAAAAACATAAGGTAAAAAATGAAATTTTAAATAAATTAGGCGAGAGAAAAGTGTCTCAACTGTTAAAACCATAACTTATTCGCCAAACACTTTAAAATGGCTTCTACTGCGCATTACTTGAATACCAATGAGACCACTAGTTAATTTGATTTTTGGTTAGGCAAACAAAAAGAGCGTCAAAAGGACAAAGGTGTAAAAATCACAATGTTTTATTGAAAACATCTGGCATCAAAGCAAGAAACCATTATATAAAAAAGCATTACAGAACGTAATTTTTGGTTCATTTAAAAAATTGGAGCTTTCATTAATGAGTCAAGGTTATATTTTGACAGAAGTAAAGCAAAAAGAATAAAATTTTTTAAAATTTAATCAAATTTTCTTTAAACAAGTATATAAAAAGTCAAACGAGCTA
This sequence comes from Convolutriloba macropyga, assembly GCF_964194025.1. NCBI lineage: Eukaryota > Metazoa > Xenacoelomorpha > Acoela > Convolutidae > Convolutriloba > Convolutriloba macropyga. The sequence goes on along the minus strand of NW_027452535.1, from coordinate 38,468 downwards.
CTAAATATAAAAAAAACATGGTATATTTTTACTTGTCTAACTAAAGAAACTAATTAGATCTTTTTGATTAGTGAGATTCGGTCATCAGACTCCACAAAACTAGCAAAATGAGGCAAAGCACAAGAACTCAACTCAAGTTAAAAACACTTCGTCAAAGCCAAAGAATTATGACCTCATTCTGAAAAACCTAATACATGTTAATTTAACTTGAGCTCATTCTCATGTTGAAGGAATTTTCATTAATTGAACCATAACTTGAAATCTCTCTCGTCAGTAATTAACATAAGAAAACCACAAATTATTTTAAGAAATTGAAAAAAGAACGCTACTCAATACAAAACCAAATAACTTTCGATTGCAAGGGTCCAGGAAATAAAACAGAACTAGCCCTGATTTAGCTGCTGGGGTCACCAAATTACCTAATTGTTACAAATTTTTGCAATAAAGATATTTTTGAAAATTTTTATTATATCAAAAATAAATGATGCACGTTGATTACACATTAAGCTAATTTAGCGTAAAACGGGCAATATATTAATTTAAGAAAACTTTTATAGGAAGCGAAAGTAAAATTAGCCCTGCTTTTGATTTCAAAAAGCTTGTGTCAGCTGTTGCCTGGTCTCTACTTCTAAGACTAAAACAAAATGGGCTAAAAATGCTTAGTTGAAACCATTTTTGATGAAAACGTCTTAAATTTGAATATAGCAAAAACTGTTGCCAAAAAACTCTGTTCAAACCATTCAGCAACAATCCTCTATCCTTAAAGGTAAAGCAAATATCACTTTCGTCGAAACTTTTAACAGATTTTAGCAAAATTGACAAAATTTGGGCAAAATTGGGACAAAATAACGAAAAATGTCGAAAAAATGACGCAAATCGGTCTACTATTCACAAAACTTTCAACCTCGATATATCCTTGGAAAAAACAAAATTCAAAAAAAATTTATTATATATTTAAATGCACCAGCTTTTTAATGATACCACTCCCAACTCTCTACGACGAAAATATCGATTGGTCAAAGTTGACTGAACAAAAAACCTATTTGAGTATATCGTTCCTCCATCCCCCCCCCCCCCTCTAAAGTGGGGTCGGAACAATAAGCATAAAATGGACGGCACTCAATAGAACAATAAGTGCTGCAGATAAGCGTCTTTTCTCATATTTCATTTATTTTTGAAAATTAACTATCAAGGCGTAAAGTAGACTCAAACTCACTTACTTTTTACTGAAAACTATTTTCCCAGTTAATTAAAAACCCAATGGCTGTAATTGCAGGGCTGTAATGGTAACAGTTGGAGTGAAATTTTAATTATAATAAATTAAAGCAAGTTAACTGATTCGTTTGAGCAAGAGATAGATATAAATTTATGAAAACATATAAAGATATGATTTCAATGCTTTTATAAAATTGGCAGAAATTCGTCTCTTTAATGTTTGCTATATAATGAAAACAGAGATTTAACTTCACAAACTAAAATTTTTTTGGGAGGAAATAAAAGTCAGAAATTAGAGCACTTGATGGGGTAGAAAATGGCGTCAGATTTCTTAAAATAATTCACTGCCCATATTTTCCTATTTTGCTACAGCGAATCTGTTTTATGTGCAAGACAGAATCGAATGGCTGGGAAAAAGTTTCATTAGTGTAAGACGGGCCCGCTAGGCGCTGTTTTTTCCCGTGATGTCTTTCCGGTTAATTTCCTAATTGCCTTTTCGGCTTAGTTGTAGCAGTTATCTCTAGTCAGTTATAAATGCAAAGTAGTCACAAATAGGGCTACCATTGCCGTAGTGAAATACATTACCCAGGATAGAACCAAATGAAAATATAGGTATTAGGAAAGAAAACGACGGGCTTTCACGATAAAACTCAATAAAAATGGGAAGAGGAATTTTGCCTTGTGCTGCAATGCGTTGTTTCTTATTTTCATGGCTTAGTGGTATTATCTGTCAACTTAAAAAGCAATTCTTTATATTCATACACCGCAGGGAGCTTTCTTTCTTTCTTTCTTTCTTTCTTTCTATCTCTTTATTTTCGTTCCTGTTTTCTCGCAGCGTTCTGCTAGCAACTCTCAACCCCCCCCCCCCCCCCCCCCATCCTCCCGTATTGGTGTAACTCACCCACATAAATAAAGTTAACCTCTTCCTCTTCTTTGTCATTTTATCACATTTAATCAGTTTGAGGAAGGGAAAACTTTTTGATTTGTGATTGCTTTGAAAGCTTTTGATCGATTTGCACTGCTTGTTTTCAGTTTGTTCACACCGGGCCTAATTATTGCGGAGAGAGCGAGCTATTAATTCAATTTGTAGTGCCAGTTATAACCTGAATAAGCAAAAATTGGTTTTTTGGGGTATGGGGGGGGGATTTCTATATTATTTCTGGAAAATATTGAAAATTGAAATCCTACCTGCTAATAGCTGATATTGATTAACTTCATTTCGGGTGTCTCTATTTATGTCTACCATAAATTATAACAGCAACACAACGAACAACATCGAGTAATAATGCATTGGTGAATGGTTCTTCGGAGGCGTCTGCTATCAATATAGGCATAGAAAGAACAATGCTGCCATCAAAAATAGCCAAAGGAGAAGTTGAAAACAAACTGAAGAGCGGGATTATAATTTTTTGATGAATGACCCCTTAAAAACGTGAACAACAGTGGGCTATGAGATAAGACACGTGGTCATGATTTATTTACGGCCAGGTAGTTTTCCATTGTTCCTCTACACGGGACTCCCCCCTCTTTTCCAGCTCTTATTGGTAGGAAACGGAGTTAAAATTTTGAGTCAGTTCAACAAAACAAACCATACGCAAACATGCTACAAAAATAGACAAGTAGAAAAAGAGAAAAGGTGAATCGAAATTTTGCTCCAATCTTTCTCAAGGAATGAAAATGCGATTCTGGTTTGTAAAAAGTACACCTGCGGTTGTGTTTAATATTTATGAAGTTATATGGCTCAATTTACGAAGAGCAGACTAACTTGACTGCGTCATAAATGTAAAGTGACACTCGTACTTCTTTTGAATCGCAGATGAGAGTAATGAAAAACAAATAATATTTTTAAACTAACTCATGTTACCTAAAAAGTTGAAATTTGCTTCTTACTGTTAACAAATGATAACTTTTTGGGCTGCTATTTTTGAAAATTAATTATATGATATAAACAAACTTTTCTTCTAAAATATTTGATCAAAATTCGACAGACAGACAGTAATAGCTTTCAAAATAGAGAAAATGATCAGTTTTTGTTTCATGTTTTAGCAAAATTTTCACCAATTGCCTGCCATCAATTGATTGTAAGTGAGCTCACAGATGCAATATAGCTTCAGGAATGTGATGATAAAACATGGAGCCATCCAATTGGTCTTATTTACGTCATAGAATGGAAAGAATGAATTGCGCGGAACAAAATTGAATTGCTGTTCAAATGATGTTGCGTCTGCATAAACGCCTTCTAAAGTCGACCTATTGTGTGTGGAATTCCTTTGATCACGTTTTGATCACATCTTTATAAATGAACTGAAGCGGCAAGGCTACCTCTGCTAACCTCTTCATTTACTTCCACCACACCCTCCCCACCCCCCCCCCCCTTATCACTATGTTTTCTTGTATAAGACGCAAATTGTATGAAAAATACCAGTACAAAACGCATTTCTGTTGACTAAGGCTGAAAAAGTATAAGTTGAAAATGTATTAAAATGAGCTCAGCTGTACAAACCGTTCCCCTCCTAAAAGAAGAAAACTGACGAAAATAAAATAATTTTTGTTGAATATGCAAAACAAACGGACCCCAGTAGCAAACGCTTCCGCAATTGAATTTAAATTTGATTGAAGCAACCTATCAACAAGTACTGATTTGACTAAAACCCGGTCAGTGAACTTGACAAAAAAGCACAATATAAAAAAAGGAACACTGTATTTCTCCTAAAATCTGTAAATGTTTCAGTCATAGTAAAACTTACTATGACTGAGATAGGCAGTGTAGAATATTGATAAATATAACAGAGAAATAGTCAATCAAATTTTTATTCGAAATTTTACTAACAATGATTTGTATATGCCCACAATTGGGGAATATTTGGTGGTATTTAAATATGGCCGACTTTTAACTTATTGTCATATATAATTAACATAGTCGAGTAAATATAGGTTAATCAGTAAAATTAGCTACAAAGTGCCCATTCTCTCAGACGGGTTAAACTTATAACAGATATCTGGATCGTTAATGACCCAATTTGTTACTGTGGTTAGAACAAACATTAACAGTGTTTTTAAAGAACCAATTTCAAGAAAGAATGGTTGAATCGATTACGTACAAATATGCCGACGTAATACTATGCCGACGTTAAAGAGTGCGAAACTGAAATTGATTATAAAAGTGCTGAAACTGCTATTACCAATTAATTATATCAATTAAATGCTAACCGAATGTTGTTTTCAAAGCAACCAGGGCGCGCTGGTCAGTAGTAAGTTAAGATTATTTCATATCAAGTCCCACGGGCCGCTGAGGCATGGCCGTGGTCCACAATTATCATTATTTGTTTTAAATATTTTAAGCCCCATTTATCTTGTCCTAATAAACAATCAAATCCAAAATATCACCACTTCATTATGATTCGTTCAGAAATTTTGCGCTCGCTTCAGTTAAAGCGATTTGATTGGTTTAGACAATTATCGGGTGAAAATTGAATAAATTTTTGGCACTCTTATAATCGGCATAATATTACGTCGGCATAGTTGTACGTCACCGGTTGAATCCGAAATGCAATATTGTTGACATAATAACCTATGCTGAAACGGTTGCGGAAAAAATCCTCGGAAAGAAACCAACTTCATTTTAGATAAGAAAAACCCCAAGGAAAAAAGCCCCCACTTTAGTATTAAAGAGCTGCGCATTTACCGCGTTTAGCCACACATCGCGGGCCATGGCCATGCCTCAGCGGCCCGTGGGACTTGATATGAAACTATCACAACCGAACAAATGATCACGGCCGAAACTCATTTATTGAATGGGGGTTTATTTCCTTAGGGGTTTATTTCGGTGAGTTCTATTACCTATCTAATGTTTATTGGGTTTTTTCCGAGGGGGTTCATTTCCTGGACCCATGCTGAATCTCCTAATCTTTTTATTTAGAAAACAATATCGAACTACTATTATTTAACAACTCGAGATATTAGTTTATTGAAACACGGGTTAATGTTCAATCTGCCGTATTTTGTGGGAAAGTTCAATAATTTTGCTTTGTTGACAGAATTGAACAAAATCTTCACTTTTATACATTATTTTACTTTGTTTATTTCAAGATTTATAAGACCACGCAAACCAAAGAAAAATTTCTCAAGAAATTGGATGGTCTATTTGGTATAACTTTTCTTCCTAATCTGATCATATTAAGTGACCACAATCAAAGTGCTGTGGCTGAGCTTACTAACTCAATAACCAAATTGAATACCGCTTCAGGGTCATTTCATGCATTAAAGTTAGAATAGAATGAAGAGCGAAATTTAATGCTACATTCTACTGAAGACATACGGATTTGTTTATTTTGTTCAACATTTATATTTAGTAATTATTATTAGTGCGCAATTGTCGTTCATGAAGTGGCAATCAAACTCAAACTAACCCAACCACCAGCAAAACAATACTACGATTTAACAGTGTTGCATGAGATTCTTTGCGATTGGATTGCGAATCGACCTGATATTGATACAGAATATTTGACAAAACTTCTACATGGTTAACAAACTTCCCATGACATCAAATTTACACCAAAAAAGTGACATTTTGGAAAAGTGTTCACATTCTGTCGACCTTCTTATCTAGAACCAATCAGAGATGCAGTTTTGACATGTACGGCAGTATAAAAAGAGCTCGAAAAACTACCAAAAATCAAAAGAAACTAGTTAATTTTGTCTCATTAAATGACATACAGTGCGTACTGAAGCACACTTTCTTGAGCCGTAAATTAATTGATATCGTGTCTTGTTTTTGTAGATCATATTAGTGATTGTAAAAATTTATCATAACTTTGACTTGTTGAAAATATAATTAACTTTGATGTTCTCAAAACTTTCTTTCTGTGGAACGAAGATCCTAAGTAAGAAGAACTTTGTGCAAAGCACATAGTCAGTTGCTCTTACTGAATTTAACAAAGCCCGCTCTAGGTCAACATTTGTTTTCATGAAACCAATAGAGTGACTTAATAACTTTGAAGTTAGAAAAACATTATTATTTTTATCAGATTTGCAACTGCTGAAAGATTCTGTCTTACAACAGCTATTTGCAGCAAGTTTGCATAGTCTTAGCTTAGTTATAGGGCTACCATTTGTAGAATCGGGACCTCAAAAATTCGACTTTTAATTTGAGTTATTAACAAAATATCAACAAAAATTTGATTGTTTCTATTTGAATTATTTTGTTAATCTAAGAGAAACAAATAGTTATACAGCAAAGCTGAACAAGTAGTTATTCGAAAATATTGAAGATTAGGTATTGCAACGGCATTATAGACTATAGGGGATAATACAGTTCACAAAAATTAACTGCGAAAACCCAATATCCGGGCAGATTTGAAAACGCTGAAACGAAGTGGTCGGTTTAAAGTTTTCCTTGACTTTGATAGGAGAGCAGCCGTTCCATTTGGTCCACCGACCCCGACATTGGAAGGCAAACTGTTGTCCAATCTGATGAAGAGAGTGCCAAAGGTGACCCCCAAAGAGAATTAAACAAATCAACAGCAACAGGCCAGCGAGGCGAACAGAAGAGTGCAATTCAATAAAGAAATTGAAGTGCAAAACCTGCTCAAAGGAAATCAGCAAAGCAAAAGAAAACAGCAAACAGGCAATTCAAGCACAACCAGCAGAGAGGAGCTTCAATCAACAGTTCAGAGATACAAAAAGAAGTTCCAAGACTTAGTGGAAGAATTTAACGCTAAACAAAGGCTTGGCTACAAAAATAATTGAAGATTCAGATCGACCCAAAAACTAAAGGTCCTCTATCAACAGGCAGTTCACCTTCTTGAGGAAGAAATACGCAAGCAGCTGCAGGGTGAAAACAAGCTTGCACCGAAACCAACAAGTTTCGTTGAAGAACATCTGCAACAGGCCAGTAAGTGCAAGGCAAGTTTGGACTATCATTGGCTTGCATATATTTGCAAAGGCACGCAACCAGCAATGAATGCAGAGCAAAGCAACGCAACTCAAGCTGTGAACAACAACGAGAGCAAAAACAAATACCCAACAGACAACCCAATTGCTCAAACAGTGCAAAATGGAGCAACAGCAAGCGGCCAAGGGACCGAGAATGTTTTGGAAACATCTTCAGCGAAGCAAAGGCGCGAGGAAAGGATGAAGAATTTCGACATCGAATTGGAATCCAAGATGCGACTGGAAAAGGCACGGTTTGAGCAAAGGAGGTCAGATCTGGAAATGCAAATTAAGGAACTGGAAACCAAGCATTCTCTGCTGGAGGAAGAGCGTGAGCTATAGCGCAAAGTGAAGAGAACAGCATTAGAGAGTGATGATGTCCGTTCCCAACCAACTAGTGCTCAAGACAAGTCACTCAACTGGACCTCAAAAAAGTGAGATGTCTCAGACTGGACCAGTAGAATTAACCACCTTCTATTACCAGGTCGATCAGCAGCTCGCTTCGAAGCAACCCATGAAGTGAACAGGCATAGTCACTTCTCGTGATATCGCAGTTTACGAGACCGTTCCTCAAGTTTTGAAGACCGAGATGTTTCTCCCAGAGCTGGTCTACGATAGAACAGTGGTTATTCAGGTTGTAGTAACCTGCCAAAGCTGAAGTTGAATAACTTCGACGGAAAACCTCTCGAGTGGCCGGAGTGGTCTAGTTTGTTCATTGTTACAGTGGATCAACGCCCAATACCAGACTCAGAGAAGACGAGCCACCTGAAGGCTCTAATGACACGCAAAGCAAGGTCAGCAATCTCTGGAATGGCTATTCGGGACAGTTCTATGGTGCTGCATGGAGCGTTCTGGAGAGGAAGTTTGGAAGCCTCATGTGATCAATGATGCACAACTGGAGAGTCTTGGCAAAGCAAGTCAGGTGAAACCTCAAGACTCAACAGGTCTGGCCAATTCCTCAGTTCTTGTTCTAAACTTTGTGGATGTGCTCAAAGAGTAGAAGCAGATTGGTGATCTGCAATCAAGCTTGACACTGTATATGGCAGTAGATAAAATACCTGAAGTTCTCAAAGAGAAGTGGTGGTTTTATGTTGATGATAAAAATGAAGATTGGCCTGATCTGATTGTTTGAAAAATGGCTATCTAGGATCGCATTCTTGCATGAAGGGTTTATAGCTTTCAAGGGGGAGCAAAGAGAAGAAGACCGAAGAAGCACAAATAGAGACAAACTGTTCTCGAAAACATCGAACTTCAGTGCTAGTTCGAACTTGAAAGAAACGAAGCAAATGCAAAGTGATCACTGCCCGCTAGCTGATGGCACAAATAAAATATGGAACTATCCGCTATTCAGGATATTGAGTGTGAATGATTGGTACGCAGCAGTGTGGAAGCAACACTTATGATACGGTTGTCTAGGCAAAGGACATGTAATCAAAGATTGTAAAGTCAACGCGTGCGGTATCAATGGATGCATCAAGAAGCACAACCGATTGCTACACCCACAGAACAACGCAGTCAACGTAAACACAGCAACAACCAACCAGAGTCGCGAACTTACTAGCTTCCTTCAGATAGTTCCTGTCTCAATACAGAGCGGTGGCAACAGGCTGAACACATATGCTTTCATCGACAGTGGATCAACGGTTTCATTCATTGATGAAAGTGTGCAAGAGAAGTTAAGAACCCAAGGCACCGATGTGACGCTCAACATAGCTGGCATACACGGGACAAAGGATCTGAAGACAGAAAAGATTCCTCTCAAAACAAAGGGACTACATTCAAAGGTGCATTCAATCGAAGCGTTTGCACACCCGTCAGTATACTTGGGAAACAAAAACTACAACTACAACAAGCTTCAATCACTTAAGTGTTTTACGCAACAAAAGTTTTACCCAACTTGATGGAAGTGGCATCATCCTTGGTCAAGATGCTTATGAGCTACAATGCCCATTGGACTACAAGATAGGAACACAAAGTGAAATTTTCGCCGTTCTAACAGAGCTAGGACGGGTAGTCAGTGGACCCATGACGGACAAAAGAAGACAAAATTTTTGTCATTTAGCTTTCACAGAAGATGTGAAGCTGGCTGAGAATATTCAAACCTGGTGGGAAATAGAAACCTATGCTTCCAAAATCAACGTCGTCAGTCGGTCAAAGAAGGAACTGCAGGCACATAAGATGCTAGAGAGTACCACGAAGTTCACAAACGAGCAGTACGAAGTGGGAATGCTGTGAAGTGAACCATATCCAAACCTACCAAACAACTCCAGCTCATCAGCCTTGTGTCAGTTTTCCTAACTGGAGCAAAGATTCCAAAGGGACCCAAAACTGAAAAGTTTGTATCCACAGTCATTATTACAGAAGTAGAAAAAGTGTTCGTAGAGATATTGGAGGAGTCCAGAGTGAAAGGCACCTTTGGGAATGAATGGTATTTGCAAAACCATCTAGTGCTAAACCCGAACAAGCCTGGCAAAGTAAGACGTGTTTGCAATGCTGCCTCAAAGAACAAAGAAGTATGCCTAAATGATAAATTACTAGCAGGACCTGATCTGCTACACGGGTTGATTGGAACAATATTCAGATTCCGTGGTGGACCAAAAGCCCTAACAGCTGACATCGAATCGATGTTTCTTCAAGTGCAAGTTCCCGAACAGGATAGAAGTTGATTGAGGTTCTTATGGCGCTCAAGCACTGACAAACCTGTTCAGATACACGAATATCAGCGTCACGTTGTTGGAGCTAAGAGTTCTCCAAATTGCGCAAACTATGCTCTCAAGCAAATGGGACTGGACTACGAAGAACTGTATCCAGTAGCAACAAAATCAATACAAAACAGCTTCTACATTGACGATTTCATCAAATCAGTAGAAACCCCGGAGGAAGCAATTGAAGACTTCAACCAACTACCACCTCTTTTCTCATAACATGGGTTTGAGCTGAAGAAGTGGATAAGCAACAACGATGCAGCTACCAAAGCAATAATAGACGACTTGAAGCCAATCAGATACACGAAACAAGTCGAAGTGGAACCCAATACGGAGGGATTTTTAGTGCTAGGATTACAATGGATCGTTACTGATGATAGTCTACAAGTGTGCAGAGGCAGAGACAGAAATTGAACTACCTATAACCCAGAGGACAATTCTGTCACTGGTATCCTCAGTACTCGACCCGATCGGATAGTTTGCTCCGTTCAGTGTTCACATGAGACGACTTCTGAAAGGCATCTTGACTAAGAATGGGCAATATTGGGAAAACGAAGTAGAGCCTGGCGACAAATCAGACTTTGAAAGAACCATTTCCATTTTTAGTTGAAACAAGAATCGTAAACAACATGTGTTTGTGGCCAATCGAGTGGCTGATATACTGGATACAACTGATGTTTCACAGTGGAAACATGTGAGCAGTAGCAACAACCCAGCGGACATTGGCACACGAGCGATCAACATTGAGGAACTCAAGAGAAGTCAGTGGCTCACTGGGTCGGCCTGGTTGAAGCGACCACAAAGTAAATGGTCAGAGCTAGTAAATCTAATCTTTGCCTCAGATGAAGAGAATATAACCTCATCAGTCTTCATGATACAGGCTGAGGAGAAAAAAGCTGTTATTCAGTGGGAACAGTTCAGTAACTTTAACAAAAAAGTGAATACAGTGACATATGTACAGAAAGCAATGAAGAAACACAAACCAGCAACACTGGTAGCCAGCATTGTAGAAAGAGAAAAAGCAAAAGCAAGAATCTTCAAGTTACTACAGCGAGAACAGTTTGGTGATGAGATAAAATCTCTGAAAGCTGAAAAGGAAAATCCAAAAGGCGGCAAAATCCTACAATTCGCATCCTTCCTAGATGAAGAAGGACTCATTCGCGCTAAAGGCAGAATAGGCAAAAACCTAGTGGACTTCAATGCAAAGCATCCAATATTGCTACATAGGAAACATCATGCAGTTGAATTATTCCTGCGGAACGAGCACAGGGACAATCAACACCAAGGCACTGAGCCTGTGAGAAACATTGTTCAGCAAATGATGTGGTTCCTAGGCATACGACACGCCTTAAGATCAATCAAGAACAAGTGTGTTACCTGCATAAATGGTAGAGCACAAACGATAGCACCAGTAATGGCAGATCTACCCGAAGAGCGGTTAGAAGCTTCAACAGCCTTTACAAATGTTTGAGTTGACTACTTTGGCCCTTTCATTGCGATGATTGGGCGAAGAAGCGAAAAGCGACAGCGCTGTATGTTCACATGTCTAACTATGACAGCGGTGCATATAGAAGTTGTACCCAAGTTGGACACAGATAGTTGCCTCAATGCAATAATGAGATTTATTGCGCGAAGAAGCAAACCCAGTACAGACACCAGTGACAACGGGACAAAATTTGTTTGAGCTGAAAGAGAATTTGCCGAGTAAGTTGCGGCATGGAACAAAGAAGGGACCGAAGAACATCTAATTCAACGAAGTATCAGATGGAAGTTCAACCCACCCGCAGCACCTCAGTTTGGAGGAGTATGGGAACGGTTGGTGAGAGGTTGCAAGAAAGCAATGTTTGCAGTGTTGGGGAACAGATCAGTCACAGAAGACGTTTTTCCAACTACAATTTGCATTGTTGATCAGACATTGAACGCAAGACCTCTGACTCCAGTCAGTTCAGATGTTAATGACTTGGAAGATTGACCCCCAATCACTTCTTACTTGGCAACAAGAACGTTTGCTAACCCTATATACCATGCGCAGAAACATTTTCGGATCATGGAGAGAGCTTTACAGAAACTCAAGCCTATGCAAATCTCATATGGGACAGATTTCGTAAAGAATATCTTCCAACTCTGAATAACCGGCAAAAATGGCGGTCTAAGGCGAACGAAACTCTTAAAGGAGGAGATATCGTTTGGTTAACCGAAGAGGGCAATAAGGGCGGATATTACAATCTAGGTCAAGTTACGGAGACCATGGATGGGTATGACGGCGTGATTCAATCAGCGATAGTTCAAACAAACGATGGAGTTTACAAGAGACAAGTAGTGAAGCTCACCCCAGTACTACCTGGAAAAGATGTTTTTGCGATGGAAAACAGGGCCGGCGATGTTATAGCTGAGCTTACTAACTCAATGACCAAATTGATTAGCGCTTCAAGGCCATTTCAAGCATTAAAGCTAGAAGAGCATGAAGAGCGACATTTAATGCTACATTCTACTGAAGACATACGGATTTGATCAGTTTCTTTCACATTTATATTTAGTAACTATTGTTATTGCGCAATTGTCATACATGAAGTAAAACTCAAACTGGAAATACCTCTGCCAACAGCAAAACAATACTACGATTTAACAGTATTGCATCAGATTCTTTGCAATTGGATTGCGAATCAACCTGATATTGATACAGAAAATTCGACAAAACTTTTACGTGGTTAACAAACTTCCCATGACATCGAATTTACACCAAAAAAATGAAGTTTTGGAAAATTGTTCACATTCTGTCGACATTCTTATCTAGAACCAATCAGAGATGCAATTTTGACATGTACGGCAGTATAAAAAGAGCTCGAAAAATTAACAAAAATCAGAAGAATATCGTTAATTTTGTCTCATTAACTGACATACAGTGCGTACTGAAGCTCACTTTCTTGCACGGTAAAATACTTGATGTCGTGTCTTGTTTCTGTAGATCATATTAGCGATTTTACTGTTTTAACTGAACTTTGACTTGTTGAAAAGAGAATTAACTTTGAGATTCTCAAAACTTTCTTTCTGAGGTACAAAGTTCCTAACTAAGAGAAACTTTGTGCAGAGCACATAGTCAGTTGCTCTTACTGGCTTCAACAAAGCCCACTCTAGGTCAGCATTGGTGTCATTGAAACCAATAGAGAGACTTGATAACTTTGAAGTTAGAAAAATATTATTATTATCTTTATCAGATTTGCATCTGGTAAAAGACCCTGTTTTACAACAGCTTTTTGCAGCAACTTGAAACTTTAAATAGTTATAGCCTAGTTATAGGGCTACAAGTTGTAGAAGCAGGATTTCAAAAATTCCATTTCTAACTTGAGTTATTAACAAAAACTCAACAAAAATTTGATTGTTTCAATTTGAATTTTTTTGCTATTCTGAGAGAAACAAATTGTTATACAGCAAAGCTGAACAAGTAGTTAATTGAAATTATTGAGTATTAGGTAATGCAACGGCATTCTAGAATATAACGGATAATACAGTTCACAAAAGATAACTGCAAAAACACAATATCCGGACAGATTTGAAACCGCTGAAACGAACTGGGCGGTGTAAAGTTTTCCTTGACTTTGATAGGAGAGCAGCCGTTACACTAAGACAGCAATAATGTCCTCTCTCTCCCCTCTCTGGCAAAAAATTTAGCAAATTATTTTAGTTTTTGCTAAATCCCCCCCCCCCCCCCCCCCTATAAAGCTATATTGGTACTCCTCAAAACGCTGCGCTGGTGCCAAATTAGACAATTGGTTGTTCATTTTTCACTTGCTTCGTAAAAAGTTTTATACTGTTTCACTACCTTGCAGCTGTCAGTTTCTTACGAAAGATGGCTTGAAACTAAGAACTAAATTCTAATACAGCATCTCTTCACATTTATAATTGAAATATGATATTAGTAATGCTATTGAGTTGTAAAGGAAGGGTAATAATAAAATTGAAATTAAAGAGTTAAAATCAGTGTTGCCAACGACAGATATAGACAGGACTTATTTGGTTGAGAATGACAGTGGAGCATTTCTAGATTGCTTAGACTTTAGAGTCCACTTAAACGATATACGAAGTGCTAGTAATCAATTTATGTGAAGTTAGGACTACTGGCTAATCTCTGAGGCAAAATGGTATAAAACATGAAGCGGGTGAGGTATCTCTAGTTCATACAAGTCATGCAAGCCAATACTAGTTTGCAAAATCATCATCAGTTTCAGCTTCTCGAAATGAATGATTCAACCTTTAATTATCTATTAAGGCAGACCCAAAGTGGGTTCCTTTTACAGCCTTAAAGCATAAAGAGCTAAGGCTACTTATTTCTGCGCTCGAAGTAGATTTACCTATATCTCTCAGACTAACCGACTCAGTAAAACACTGAAGATAAACTTCTATTATTACGGTGGTAATAAAGTACAGCACCGGAGTCAAGAGTATACACATGGTGTATCTAACTAATAGACTGACTACAGTTAGTAGAGTTCTCTCTATATAAAAGAGAATAGTGTCTTCTCAGTGTCTGATTGGATGAAGGTGTACATCCAGTATTTCTACTGCTACATCCATGTAAATCCAAATTTAAGAACTGTAGCAGAAATACGTTGAATGTGTCATCCTCGTTTGAAAAGTGGGGTGAAGAGTTGTGTCTTCTCTGAAGTGAAGTTGTAACTTGTGCCGTCGTCCGAAGTCTTCGTCAGTAAAGTAATGACTAGTGTTGCCGGTGAGGGGTTCGTCTTGATTGTAGAACCAGTAAGGGTGCCAGTTACAGGGTGTGTTGGCCAGTGAGGTTCGTCCTGTTAGAGTATGCCCAACTGCTCTCACTGTCATGTAGTGAGATTTTGTTCCCAGTTGGAGGATTGATTGTATTCTGTAGTCTCTGTCTGGTTTTCACGAGGAGACTTATTTTTTATCTCCATCTGGTACAAGGTTTGAACCAATCGAAATTACCAGCTTACCTTCTGGTGGAAATCCATCAGTTAGCTACTGTAAGAGCTACTTTCCCTATTAAATTTACTAGTCAAATTTAATTGCCTTCTAATATTAAGCCTCGACCGGGAGGAAGAAGAACAGAACTGATACTAATCTTCATTTGTATGAAAGAAGAAGGGGAGTTAGACAAAAAATAAATAATGAATATATTAAAGAAACATAAAAAACGTTTTGAGTGAGTTTCTCAAAAACAGTGAGTCTTGGATTGGAGGGTCTGTGATTCCGATGTGTGGTATAGGGCTGTCGCCTATGTCTGGTACTCAAACTCAAAGTCCGGACCTCGATTGTCTGGATCGCGGAAGAATGCCAAAGATTACAGATCACGCGCCAGACAAGCAGCGAGGGCATGGGGGTACATATCGACGTTGAAGTGGGGCAGCAACGCGAAACGATGGTTGAAGATCTGATTCTCTTCTTGTGAGGGTTCGCGATTGTCAAGTTGATCCGCCATCCAGTCCCTGTAGAGGAGGTTGAAAGTTTGACCACGCATACACTTCGTGGCTCCTCCCTCTACACATTGCAAGTGCTCGATTGAGAAGAGGATGGGGCGATTGGTTTCCGCGTATAAAAGTGAAAATATAAAATAATTTTCGATGGGGTCAAAATTTCGCAGGGTACCTTCACAATAAATAGGTTGAATTATATAACTATAATTCATTTAATAAGGCCAGGCCAATTTGGTATTTGCGTACAGTAGACGCGAATTCATGTGAATAAGTGGGTTGGTTCTGTGGAAATGGTGTTGCACAAATAGATAATTGTGCACCGTGTGGAGCATCATCACTCGATTTACTTTTTGTGTGGTGTTGTTGACATCCATCTGTGTGAGATGTAGGAAACCGAATTATAAGTAGAATGGATCATACTCCTGGTAGATTCGGTAGGGGGCGGATTCGCGAGTGAAGAATGTATTCAGGTAATCATTCGGGCGATCTAATGATTAACAGGGAAGTGGAGACACTCTAATGGAAAGTCCCTGTCCCGTCCCTCTTGAACGTATTCATTCTCCAATTGTCCAAGAGAGCAGGAACTTGCTGTGGGTTTGAGTGTGTGCTGAGGTGGAGTAGAGGTATAGTTAATTCACTCCGGCAGGTGAGTTCTTTGGACGGTATTAATAACGAAGGGATTGTGCAGTCGATCGTGGGCGTCTTCTGGATGAGGGGTCGGTACAAGGATAATTGTCCGTCGATGTTGGTCAATCGGAAGGGGGTGGTTGCGGAAGGATGGTTGTGGCCTGAGAGGCGGTTTTGTTGGGCCGTACCGCGGTGAGAGTGCTGGTGGACACTGTGTGTGGGGTGTTGGCATCACTGGTGTTGAGTAAACCAGTGGCTGTGATCGTGGTCGTGATCCACGGATTCTTCCAGAGTACGCCCAGTTGGGGACGAATACGGCCGACTGATGAGGTCGTATGCCGTTGGGTTGAAATTTGGGGGAATTGGCGAAGCTCACTCTTGTGTTGTAGAGGCGCTAAAACAAAAATCGTTAAATACAAGTGCTAGGTAGATTTAAAACGAACTCTTCTGGAATTTCCTTGTAATAAGGATCATCATCAAAAGAGTCTCTTGAGAGTGAAATACCATATGAGCATTTGTATTTGTTTGGGCGAAAAGTGTGTAACTGTAAGGATTGAAAATCCCTTTTTTTTATTCTATTGGTTTTTCATAGCATTGGTAAATAGAGGTTGATAGCGTGGAACTGTGGTGTTTGTTTGAATTATTTTGTAATGGAGCAGAAAATTTCTTGTAGAAGTTTTCAAAACTTTTATGTAATAAATTCAATTTATTGTGAGAATGTGGAGTGCAACTGTCGACATAGTGTCTACGTCGTTTCTTAGGTGTTGGTGGTTTATATTGTGTGGGATCAGGTTGTAATACATGGAATATTGTTTGTTTTATGTTGATTTTATGTTTTAAATGCACAACGAAATAGGCCAAATAGGCACTCCAAAAAATTACAAACAATCCTAATACGTAACAAGGGTATCCAAAGATTCCTATGAGGGATTCTTTTAAATTGTTTCCATTAATTAAATCACGCCAGTCAAGACGGCGGAGGGTGAATTTTTTTCCGTTACTAAAGAGTTTGTTGAAATAATTATTATATGCACTTTGTAATTGTGAGAATTGTGCTTGTAATTGTGCTTGTTTTGAAAGATCTGCGAAATTTTTTGCTTGTGCTACTTCAAATTTCTCTGATGCGTAATCGATTAATTGATTAAACTTTTTCTTATCTATAGATTAAGTCCAGTCATGTTGACTCTAGATGCCTAGTTGTTGTGCGGTAAAATCTGCGTGGGTGAAGCGGTTATCTAATTCGTCAGGCGTGAAATTTCTAACGGGATTTCGCGCCTTATTCGGATAGAATGTTAAGCGATATGTGTCATCGCCGTCTGCGTCGAGTGAAAATTGTTGATCAAATTTATCAGATTTACATGGTGCTTTAATAGACCAGGTCAAGATATTACGTGTGATTTAATCAACGAATTGTAGTTTATTTTGATAGTAGATAGGGATACATTCGGAACATTGATTTTCTAATACAAATAAAGGTGATGAAACAACTCTACATTGGAAAAGTGAAATTACGATGGAACTTTTTAGTGTAGCGAATGTGTGTCGCTGTCCTGTGATGACATATCCTACGAATGGAAATGTTTTGTGTTAATAAGAGAAAGGCAGTCTGTTTGACATCGCGGTCAAGATCACAAAATTTTTATAATTAGAAAGACTCGTGTGGTCCATTTCTAATAAGACTCGGCGAACCATATAGTCGAGTTTTGCATCAGTCTGTAAATTTGGGTGTACATCACCAAACCAATTTTGTTTTTTAAAAGGTTCGTATTTTTCAGATTTACAATAAACGGGTGACTCTTGTGGTATAGCATATCCATTTCGTATTTTAGCTTTGGTATAAGGTGGGATTGGAGGTGAGCCTTCAAAAACTGTTACGTGTGCATCTTTAAATTCAGCTGACGCTTTACCGGTTATAAAGTTAAACCGTTTATTGTATTGAAAAAAATTGTCTTGGTATTGTGTGGCATAATATGGGCGGTGTTCATTGCATTTGTGTAAAAGTGCTGTGAGAACCTCAAAACGAGGAAGTGCAGATTCATCATAAAGGTGTTCTTGGAAGCAACTAGAATAAAAGTGTGCAGTGTGTTTGTGGCCAGGATTGGTTCCATTATTTTCGAGTGTTTCAATAAGGCAGCGTTTTTGGAATTTGATCATTGGTGCATAAGTTCTTCCAATATCAATAATGCGACAGTGATTTTCAGGTTCCTAAATAAGTCTGGCTTTAATAGCGTGGTCGGGAGGACAGTAGCTTCTTTCAAGATCAAATTTAATACGGATTTTCCCATAGTGAATGCTTTCTGATTTTACATCAAAGATGAGTGTGATGTTTGTTAATTGAAGTGACCATCCTAGTGTATGGATGACATGATATTAGTGTTGAGGATTTCTACCTGAACAATTAGCCCAGCGATTATCATTGGCGTTTGGGATCCATTCGTGGTCCCTTGGATTATAGACCAAGCTTCCGTGTTGGAAGGCAAAGGGTCGATAGCGATCAAGTTGAGAACGGCCTTGTTTGGCCTCTATATTCGCTTGCTAGCATGGGTCTGCCAGTACTTCAAATTGTTTTATCTGTGGGTGATGGTGGTGTTTGCTTATGAGACCAGCGTGCGCAGGTTCTCTACGAGCTTCAATTTCTGTGGGAAAGAAAATTCTTTCCATACTGTTAACATACCAATTATCGTGATCAAACCTGAAGCCACTTTTAAGTGCAATTTTGTGACAGAAGCTTTTTTTGTCGCTATGCTTAGCGTGTATGGCATAGGCTTGTACTTGAGGTTTTTGAATTTGTGAAAACATTTGCACTTGGGCGGGAAGAGTCTGAAAATCTGCCGGTTTGATTTTACATTCGCCAAATTTATTGAGCTTATAATACTGCATATTTGTGATATGCTTTAGGGAACAATCATAATGTGTAACCATCAGGTCTTTTACGCCTGATTTGGGCGTGGAATTGTTGTGCTGATCTACTTTAATTGGTTGACTTATTGGAAGTGGATGTGAAAGGTATAAAATAAGCAATAAGAGAATTAAATTTGTAATGGACATGTGTACGAGAGTCCAGAGTGAGGATTGTAGAAGACAAAAAATCCTACCCATTCTTTGTTTAGCCCAATTATGAAGTTGTTCGCCGTTAAGGTGGGGTGACAATAAATTTTGGATCAAGTTTTAGTGGTAAAGTTGGATAAGTTCTAGTAGTATCTGGATGTTTTCCGATACAATGGTGAGAATGTTGATCGGGATCAGGTGCTGGTGAATTAGAACTGAGTGGAATTATAGGTGTTGTACCTTGAAAGCTGAGCGGTAAAGAAAAAAGGTGATGAATGGACTATATTGAAAGAGTAATTACAATGTGATGGTGAGAGTAAGCGTTCAATATTAGAAATTGGTCCTTCTGGCGGATTAAAAGGATTACTCGCAATTTGTGATGGCGTAGGTGAAGAGAATTGAGAACTGAGTGGGTCAGCTATAGAAGTGTGTGAAATTAAACTGATATCTTGTGGTGTATCAGTAATATTTGGAACAGTGTGAATTGGCTGGGGCAAGTCAGAGCTGTGAGTTTGGGCGGTGTTTGCAAAATTTATAGGTTGAGTGGAGAATTTTGGAGAGTTCGAATATTTAATTCATTTAAGTTGTGGTGCTCGTGGTGTAGCTGGTATAATAGTTGGTGGTTGGAGTGTTATATTAGATAGAAAACCGGAATATGGTAGTAAAGTTTGTGTGTTTATGTGGTGGGGTTGTTGTTGTGCTTGCGTTTGGTGTATTTGCGTTTGACTTCGATGGGGGGATACGGGACTACTGATTGTGTGGTAAAGTGGGAGGGGGGAGTGTCCAGTAGGACGAGTTCTACCTGCAGATTCGGCAGTAGTAATGACTGAGTATGGATATTCCTCGGTTTATTGTGTTTGTGGTTTTTTTATTAAAGAGTTCAAATGATGACTTTTTGGGGTTGGATTGTTTAGTCGCTTCTCTGTATGAGCAACTAGGTGATTCTGAGACGGGGGGAGCACTTGGGTTAGTGTTGGGTTGTTGACTGGAGGACGCGATTGTGACGATAATTTCTGGCCCAAAGTAGAGCAATTATCGCAATAATAGATTTTATAGTTAGTAGAGGTGGGGATAACAATTATTAAAAGATTTAGAGTAGGTACGCTAACTCTGATTGCTGCTAAGCATGACTCTGGTGGGATGACATTATGGAGATAGATGAGATCTAAAAAATCAGCAGAGAAAACTGTTAACAATTCATCAATCGTACAGTCTTTTTGTTCGAATGAAAAGATAGTATGTGGATATATAGTTTCACTTTGTGAGCTGTTGATATTGTTGTTTTGCGAGTTGTTGATATTGTTCGTCCAACCTGAGAAGTTCTTTAATATTCTTTATATCGTACGAGGCTGGGATAGAGTCAAGTATAACCGTGCATACAATTTCTGGATAAAGAATTTCAGAGAGTTTTGGGGTTGCTTGTGGTGGGAAAATTGCGAGATACAAAATAGCTATGTGTTTGTTATTAAGGCCTCAAATATCGAAAAACCAATCAGTGTGAGAGTATAGAATATGATCTAAATTGTAAAAAAACCTTGGAAAGTGACCTGTTTAGGATATAGCGAAATGTTTAGGATATAGCGAAACGGACCTGTTTAGGATATAGCGAAAGGATATAGCGAAAGGTATCCGCGTATGGTGTTCTTTGAAATAATACTTGCAGTATCGAGTTGCTTTCAGTGCTGTGAGACTGAAAGTGAAGAATTGCAGTAGAGTTGGTGTTTCTGTTTCAGCTGAAGTGTTGCTTGAATTAAAACAGGAGGAGATTGAAAACAGAAAGAAGCAACTAGGTTGGGAGAGAGGTAGACTGAAAAGTGATTTTACACGATATGATATAGCCTGATCACGACTTTTTGTTCGAGAAAAGAAGTTACCGAATGATATCTTGGCAAATAAATGAGAATCGGAAGTTTATCCCGGACCGAGTCGTGGGTCGGTTGTTAACTTAATTTTTGATTATTTTCCTTTTTATTACTTTTGTGGGGAATGGCCTGCAATCCCCTTCATTTCATTTCCTGATGGAGGGGTTTTGTGGTTCTGCTAGGGTAGCAGGTGAGATAGTTCTTGTTCTTTGTTTACTATACAAAGAGGGCTGATTACTTTTCTCAGTGAAAGTAATTGTATTATCGGGGAGACGGGTGAAAGAACTATGTGAAATATCCCTCTTGTATAGAAGAAAGAGGGAATTATATTTTTAGTGAAATTATATTTACTAGGTTTTTAGTGTCTTATGCTAATTTGTGTTTGGCTAACCAAAACGAGAAGAAAGATTTTGTGTATTCAAAGAATGGTGATCATATGTGCTTATACGTTCGTCGTTCCTGAAGCCGAAATTTTTGATTGTTGTATAAAAACTCTATAGTCTTTCGTCGATTGGCGTCTAAGACGAGTGTCTCCTGCGGTGTAGTTTTCCAAAGTGCTGTGGTGTATTTCAGACAAGCTACAGGGTGTTGGGGAAGGGCCATTTGTTGATGGTATGTCTGGGATCGCTAGACTAACCAAGAACGACCTGGACTTGGTGATTGCTGGTTTTTTAGGATGGAGTCTTAATAACGAGTTATCCGAGAACTATTTCTCCATTTGTTCTTGAGCGAAAAGTTCTTTCGGGTAATATGGTACAATGTTACTTCTGTGACGGGTGATTTGTTTACCAGAAAAATCTTCAAGTTTACAAGTAACCAACCTAGGGGAGTCAATTACATTATAAGGTCTAATTTTTTGTGGTTGGATCTTTTTTGATATTCCAATTTGTGTTGCTTTGTTTACCACTAAAACATAAGTATTAACTTTAAGTGGATGCGCGGCGATTTATAAATGTACGTAAATGTTTATTTTGGTTTAAATTTTTGTGAACTTCATAATAAACTTGCGAGTGTATTTTTTTCACGATTGCAAAACCAATGTGCAAAAGTTCCTTTCTGTAATTTTTTAATTTGTGGGTGATGACTGAGATGATCAGTTTGTGTATGTTTGGGTAAGGAATTAATAGGTGAATTGAGTAAAAGTTTACAATTTCCAAAGCTATCTGTAGTGGAAGATAGACTAAACATTATGGGTTGTTTTGGTATTGTCCAAATACTAGTTCGTATGGTGATAAATTCATATTGGTTCTGACTTGTGAATTGAATGCAAAAGGAAATACTTTTACTTTCTGTGACCATGTGTCGTATTGTGTGTTCAAAACTGTTTGAAAAATGTGTTTAAATGGCTATTACTTTTTTCTACCAGTTCATTGGACCATGGTGTGTTCGTGGTTTAAATTGTAAATTATATGTGCGGCAAAAGTGTGCAAATTCTCCGTTTATATGTTCTTTTTCGTTATCAGTTACTAAAAGATCTGATATTCCAAATTTGACAATCCAGTGGTCAAAAAACACAGTGAGTGCATTTGTAGCATCAATTTTGGGAGAAGGGTGAAGTACCACGTAATGTGTGAATGAGTCTACGATGACATAGACGTAAGAATTCCCATCCGAAGACGGGGAAATTGGGTCTTTGTATCAAATGAAATACGGTGACTGAAGTATGGTGAAACTTCTAAAAATGGCTGTTGTGGAGCCATGAGGTGGTTTGGCATGGATTTGCTCGTCTATCAATTTAAGCAATCTTGTGTAAGTTTTGCAATCCATTTGTGGATATTTGGAAGATAAAAATTTTCTCTGATTGTAGCGTGCGGTTTTTCACGACCAGGGTGACCTGAGAGATCGTTGGAAAGTGCAACATGAAAAGAGTAGTAGACAAATTTTTGGTGTTGTTATTTCTTGTAAATAGGAAAAGAGATTATTCGTTTCATTGATACTAAGTTTTGAAAGCGTCGGTAATAGTGTAGTAAAACTTTGTTTGAACGAATATTTATTGAGAGGATGGACAGGTTATATTTATAGCGTTTCCAAAGGAGGAGTTGTCTTATAACTGGGTCTTGTTTTTGCGCTTCATACTGGAATCTCAACTGTTTTGAGACAGTGGTCGTTATGTGATGTGGTCATTGGTGAGGTTTTTATAGTTAGTAGAGGTGGGGATAACAATTTTTAAAAGATTCAAAGCAGATACACGTACACTGACTCTGATTGCTGCGAAAGGTGACTCTGGTGGGATGACATTATGGAGATAGATGAGATCTAAAAAATCAGCAGAGTAAACTGTTAACAATTCATCAATCGTATAGTCTTTTCGTTCGAATGAAAAGATAGGATGTGGATATATAGTTTCACCTTGTGAGTTGATGTTGTTGTTGTGCAAGTTGTTGGTATTGTTCATCCAACCTGAGAAGTTCTTTAATATATTTTATATCGTACGAAGCTGGGATGAAGTCAAGATTAACTCTGCATACAATGTCTGTATAAAAAAATTCAGAGAGTTTTAGTGTTGTCCTGGTGGAAAAATTAGGAAATAGAAAAGAGCTATGTGTTCGTTACTAAACTCTCGAACATAGAAAACCGATTCACAACAAATGTGTGAGTAAAGAATATACTCTAAATTGTAAAAATATCTTGGAAACGGACCTGTTTAGGTTTGAAATTTTGGGTATAGCGAAAGGTATCCGCGTTTGGTGTTCTTTGACATAATACTTCCAGTCTGTCCTGTGAAGTAATGTGCATATCTGTTTAGTTTAGGAGATAGAGTGGCTTTCAGTGCTGTGAGACTGAAAGTGGAGAATTGAAGCAGAGTTGGTGTTTCTGTTTCAGCTGAAGTGTTTCTTGAAGCAAAGGCTGTTCTCGTTGATGCGCTAAGAACTGTACTGTGTGACAGTTTTTTTTAAAAAATAGAGAGAAGAGGTGAAAAAGAAAACATTTAAAGAAAGGCTAAGAAAAGAAATTTTTCTAGGTGTATAGGTGAAAAAGAGGCTTAGAAAACTTTCTAAGTTTGAAGAGAGTGTAGAGGAGAGTGAAGAGAGAATGAAGTATCGAAGAGAAACATTGAGAGGAGTTTGAAAAGAGAAAAAAGCAACTGGGTTGAGAGAGTGGTAGACTGAAAAGTGATTTCAGAAAATATGATATAGCCTGGTCACGACCGAATCATATCCTGGCAAAAAAATGAAATTAGGGATTTTTCCCGGACCAAGCCGTGCGTCGGTTGTTAACTTAATTTTTCAGCTGAAGAGATAGTTCCGCTTTATTATTTACTATATTAGGAGGCTTGATTACTTTTCCCAGTGAAAGAAATTGTATTACGGGGGAGAGGGGTGAAAGAACTATGTGAAATATCCCTCTTGTATTGGAGAACGAGGGAATTGTATTTTAGTTGAATTATATTTACTAGGTATTTAGTGTGTTATGCTAAATTGTGTTCTGCTAAATAAAACGAGAAGAATGATTTTGTGCATTAAAAAAATGGTGATTATATGTGCTTATACGTTCGTCGTTCTTGAAGCCGAAATTTTTGATTGTTGTATAAAAACTCTATAGTCTTTCGTCGGTTGGCGTCTAAGACGAGTGTCTCCTGTAGTGTAGTTTTCCGAATTGCTTTCGTGTATTTCAGACAGGCTACAAGGTGTTAGGGGGAAGGGTCATTTGTTGATGGTATGTCTGGGATGGCTAGACTAAACGAGACCGATTTAGACTTGGTGATTGTTGGTTTTTTAGGATGGAGTCTTAATAATGAGTTATTCGAGAAATATTTCTGCATTTGCTCTTGAACGAAATTTTCTTTCGGGTAATATGGTTCAATGTTATTTCTGTGACAGGTGATTTGTCTACCAGAAAAATCTTCTAGTTAATAAGTAACCAACGTGGGGGAGTCAATTATTTTATAAGGTCCAATTTTTTGTGGTTGGATCTTTTTTGATATTCCAATTTGTGTTGCTTTGTTTACAACTAAAACATAAATATTAATTTTAAGTCGTTGCGCCGTTCCAAAACGGCGATTTATAAATGTGCGTAAAGATTAATTTTGGTTTAGATAGTTGTGAACTTCATAATAAACTTCCGAGTGTACCTTTTCACGATTGAGAAACCAATGTGCAAAAGTTCCGTTCTGTAATTTTTTAATTTGAAGGTGATGACAAAGATGATCAGTATGTGTATGTTTGGGTAAGGAATTACAAGGTAAATTGAGTGAAGGTTTACAATTTCCAAAGCTATCTGTAGTAGAAGATAGATTAAACATTATGGGTCGTTTTGGTATTGTCCAAATACTAGTGCGTCTGGTGATAAATTCATATTGGTTTTGGCTTCTGAATTGAATGCAACTTTACTTTCTGTGACCATGTGTCATATTGTGTATTTGAAACTGTGCGAAGAATTGTTTTTAATTGGCGATTATTATTTTCTACAAGTCAATTGGACCATGGTGCATATGGCGTTCCTGGTTTAATTTTTGTGCGGCAAAAGTGTGCAAATTCTCCGTTAATATAATAATTTTCGTTATCAGTTACTAAATTATCTGGTATTCCAAATTTGACAATCCAGTGGCCAAATAACACAGTGAGTGAATCTGTGGCATCAATTTTGGGAGAAGTGTGAAGTACCACGTAATGTGTGAATGAGTCTACGATGACATAGACGTAAGAATTCCCATCCGAAGACGGGGAAATTGTGTCTTTGTATCAAATGAAATACGGTGACTGAAGTATGGTGAAACTTCTAAAAATGGCTGTTGTGGAGCCATGAGGTGGTTTGGCATGGATTTGCTCGTCTATCAATTTAAGCAGTCTTGCATAAGTTTTGCAATCCATTTGTGGATATTTGGAAAATAAAAATTTTCTCTGATTGTAGCGTGCGTTTTTTCACGACCAGGGTCACCTGAGAGATCGTGGGAAAGTGTAACATGAAATATTACTAAGAGAAGAGAGAGTGGTAGACAAATTTTTGGTGATGTTGTTTCTTGTGTACAGTAAAAGAGATGATTCGTTTCATTGATACTTAAGTTTTGGAAGCTTCGGTAATAGTGTAGTAATCTTTTGTTTGCACGAATAGTTATTAAGAAGATGGTAGGGTAATTTTTATAGCGTTTCCAAATGAGGAGTTGTCTTGTAACTGGGTCTTGGTTTTGCGCTTCATACAGAAGTGTATCATTTAATTCTGTTTGTTCGCTATAAAAATAATTGTAAAGTTTTGGAGACTTGGGTATAAAATCAGCCGTTCCCGGAAATGAAAATTTTATGGTGTTTATTAATTCGGTGTAGTTTGCATTTTGATTAGACTGGGTGAAATATTCTGTTTCATTTGTATTCGGTGTGAAATCCGTGTGTTGTATAATAGGATAAGTGTCTTGCAGTAAGTGATTGTGTTTAAGTTGTCGTATTTTATGTTTTTGTATATGTTCCATAGGTTGTGCTTGGTTTGGAATTCGTGGTAAAAAACAAGAAGATAGAGATCATTTTCTAATTGTACCTTGAAATAGTTATCTTTAATCTGTAAATAAATTGGAAAGTGTGGTGATTCTACATTATTGTCTGTAGATACGGTATTAATGTATTCTTTTGATACAGCATAGTGGCACTGTATAGGCTGTGTGTTTTGATAACTGGAAATTTCATTACAACTTCATTGCAAGTTTGGAAATTTCATTACAATTAGCTGGGCATCGCAGAGAATATAAAAGGGTTTTTCTGAATTAGGAATTTCGAGGAGTGTTCCTTCTGTAAGTTCTTTTTTTACTCTGTCAAATGTTTGTTGTAAGTCGGGAGTCCATTTGAAATCCGTTGTCTTGGAGTTGGAGATAGAAAGGTCTGAGAATGATTTGTAAATTATAATTATATATTGAAATGAACTTAAGAAATCCTACATAGATTTGAACTCCCTTTTTTATTTTTTGAAGGTTGTGATTCGAAAAATCCGTCTATCTTGGATTTGATTGGGTGTATGTGATTTTTTCTATCTGATGTCCCAAAAATCTGAGTCCAAGAGAAAGAAGGATTTATCTGGAGCGGCTTTGAGGTTTTCATTTTTGAGAATGTTGTGATGCTGATCAAGTGTTTGTAACATTGTGTCTGTTGTGGTATCTTGAATGAAAAAATCATCAAGATATTTGAGAGTGGTTTAAAAATGCTACTCATAAAGGACGAAAAGGATGCTGGGCCGATTGAAATACCGTAAAATAAGCGTTTAACACAGTATTGTTGTCCAGCTATTACAAAATTTGTGAGTCTTTCTGACTGTTTATCGAATGGCCTTTGTTTTATGCGCTGTTCACGTCAGCTATAGAGAAAACTGGTCCTTTAATGCGTGTTAGTATAATTTGTATTGGTTCTATAGGCCAGAAAATTTGTTTCATCAATCCTTGTGTTCAACTGGTTAGCAATTAAGACGATTTTGAGTAATTTTCCTTTTGTAGGGATAATTATAGGTTTGATGAAAGTATTTCCCGTGGTGAGGGAATCTGTATTCAGGGGTGCTATAATGTCCAATTGTGTCAAAATGTCGAGTAACGGTTGTACTCTGTCTTGTAATTGTAGTGGAACGCGAGTGGCTCCCTGCTTTTTGAAAATTGCGGTTGATTTTAGTGGAAGATTTAATTCTACTTTAATTTTTCCAACATCGAATTTAGATGTTGCATAGCTTTGTTTAAGTCGCGTGAGAAGTCGTGCTAATTCTTAAAATTGTGCTTGTGTTAATTTTGTGTGTTCAAAATTGAACCTTGTGAGCAATTCTTGATTCGATTCTGTGAATTTTGAGACGTCGAATGGTATGTGGAACTTTGTTTTGTGACTTATACTCGCGCTCCTGTTGTTTAGTGCAATTTAAGCAATAAACTCTGTTAAGTGTTTTTGATGTACCTTGTGTAAGGTAACTTGAGGTATAAGCATCAATGAATTCTGTGAGTTACTTAATGCGAAATTTTGTTGTTTGAAAATCTTCTAGTGAAATGTCTTGTTTTGCGTACCCAATTATTCCTTTTACAAGGGTAAGAGGGTGATTCAAGGGATTTTGAATTAATATTTGGATAAATGATTGATAAGTATATTCAAGGTTGTTTTTGTTCATTATGGAGAAGAACATATTCTTCCGTAGTGGCATAAATGAAAAATCAGACGCGTACACGATAGTATCGTTTGAATTTTTATTTTTACATTCAAATGCGGGTAGGGAATAAGTTAGAATTCTGTGTTCTTGAATTGCAATGAGTGATCACCAAAGACGGGAATTAATCGTGAATAATATGGGGATGGTTTTATTGAAGAGTCATAAAATTTTAGTAGTTTTGTAGCATTTTTGTCTTTAATTTCAAGTGTGTGAGATTAACCTTTGATTGAGTCGACATATTGCTCTAGGAAAAGTGTGCCTAGGATATTGAAGTTTGTTTTTGATACATGGAAAGTGGGTTCTGCTCTCTGATGCATCTGGATATAAAGTAAGTTTTATTGTGCCGTTCGATTGTAATCGAGAAGTAATTGCTGCTGAGAGAGCAAAAGTTGATGCTTTTAACTGTGATATTCTTTAATTTCATTCCAAGTGTCATTATTTAATACATTAAGTGAGGCGCCAGAGTCAAATAGAAAGTCTATTTCAAGATGTGGTGGCCAAATTGTTTTTGTGTGATCGGGTGTTTGTTGTATATATATTGTTAGTGGTAATAACCAGATATTACTTTTACATGAAGTGAAAAGGATGTATTCCTCTGTGAGAGTATTACATTCCTCTATTATAGTGAGGTGATTGTGTTCTAGAGCTATTATTAGAACTATTTTGTGAGGTTGATGGTCTTGGGTATGGTGAACCACTTCAACTCGGTGGTTTAAAATTACTATTACCGTAATAATGTTTTGAGTAAGATTGTGAGAATTTATTTGGGCTTCTATGCCTTGTATCATTTCGGTGTTCCCTAGTGTTACTTCTAGAACGATGTGAAAATGGTAGTGGTTTACCTGTCACATTGTTTGATATGACTTGGAAGGTTTTGGTTACCTTTCATTGCTTGATTGAAAGTTTGTTTTTGAAAGTTTGGTTTGTCGAGTGGTTTTGTGTTTCTTTTATCAGGACATGTGGAAATGCTATGCCCTGAGCGTGAACATTTTTTAAACAAAATTTTAGGAAGAGTGGTTTTCCTCTAAAGTTCGGGTCATTTGTGTACATGTGTCGTACTACATTGACCCCATATGCAATATCGTGTTCCATTGCATGGATATCATTGACTGTGAGATGATCAATATCAAAAGAAAGATTATTAATCGAGGAGGAAAGAGATGAATTCGTATTTAATTGATGTCTATCTATGTGTGTTCTTATGATATCTTCATTGCATTTTTTTTCTACTAAATGTGCGAATAGAAGTGTTTCCAGTGCAGTTGGTTTGTGATTTGCAAACTTTTTTAGTGTTATTCTGGCTAATTGTGGATCAAGTGCTTTGACAAGTGCGTCATTCATTTGTGCAATTTGCATATCGGGAGCATTGTTAAAATATGCTTCTCGAGTCATCTGCTCGACTCTAAGTGCTAAAGTTTTAATTTGTTCACCAGAGGCACGTGTTATGATCTCTAATAAAAATTTTTATTGTGATTGCGATTGTTTGCCAATTCTTTTTTTCCAAATCTTTTTTATGTCGAGTGGTAGATGTGAGTACCATTGTTGTGCTGGTCTAATTAGGGACGTTTGTATCATGGCAATTCGTTTCAGGATCCAAGTTTCATGATATGGTGAATCAGTCTGTTCTGGTCCTGCTGGCATTACCATGTTTGGTAAGATAGCATTTAGAAAAGCTTCTGTTGTGTAATTGGGTCAGTACCATCAAACAGTCTTAAGGACTGTTGCATGGGTTCCAAGCCACCTGAATAAGGGTATATCACTTGTGCATTTCTATGCACTACAGGTGATGGCATTTTTGTTGACGTTGCCTGTAAATAATAAGGCGTTGGAGCATTTATAGTTTGTGTACTTTGTGAGTTTATTTGTCTAACAATGTTAACTAATTGTTGTGGGGTTATCTGAATATTTTGGTTGGTAGCTAGTGTAGGTTGTGTTGAATTATTTAGAATAATTGGTTTCAGTGTTAAATTGTGCTGAATTTTGTCTGTGTAGACGTGGTAGGGGTGTATTCACATTTGGTAGTGTAGGTAAGGTTGTTCTTAGTGGATGTGAATTTTGTGTCAATTCAGTTGAACTCGCAGGTTGTCTGTGTTGGTGATTCTGTTAAATATGTTTGTTATCAGTAGAATTGTTAGTAACATTATTATTGTTGTTATTGTGGTTATCGTTTTGCTCATTACTTTCAAAGTCGATTGATGTGTTTTCCTTGTGTGATCATCAACTAATAATGTTCAGTTGAAATCTGTGTCTGTGGTTTCATTTAGACGGGTATCTGGTTGAGAATGGATTATAGTATCCATATTTTCTATTGGTGGGGCTTCCAGAGAGGTGTTTGTTTTCTCTGAAATGTTTGTACAAGTAAATGGCTGGGCTCCCGCATTGTAATTTTTTATTTCTTTATTATGGTGATTAATGGTTAGTTTTTGAATAGTTTCAGATGGTATTTCTGGAATATTTATGGAATTTTTTGGAAACCAGTATGGATCGTAAATGTATTGGAGCGTCTCAGGTAGTTTAGGTAGTATTTGTGGAAATGTATCTGCTATTAATTTTGTGGCTGGAAAAATGTGTCTTAACAAACTTTTCCAAAATCTGTGTATATACCAAGATAAAAGTGTAAGAGAATCAAAAATCTGTTCTTCGTCTAGATCTGCATTTTTTTTACAGAACTTATGTATGTTTTAGAAAGTGATTGAAGCCTTCTATTTGCTGTCGAGCAACTCTGTGTACGCTCTCTTTCCGTGACTGTGATTCATGAGCATTAGGGCGGATGCAGGGCTTTAAGGAATTCAAAAGAAGATTTTCGAAATACACCTTCTCTATCTAAAGGTTGTATTTCTGACCATACTCCGTTGAGGAATTCAAAAAGTGTAGCAGATAATGGTTTTAATAAAATGTCATATTTTAAAGAGGTATTTCTGTTTGTTAGGGGATCATAAACGAAAAGAACTGAGCCCTTTGTGAGTTGAACTCCATAAATTTCAATTAAATATGAAAGGAAAGCAGTCCGTGAAACTAGTGATGCTTTTTCTGGCAAAGAGCGGAGAGGCTGTTGCTCTACTGCAAAATAGTGGTATTTAAGTTGTTTTGCTGTGTTTAAAAGTATATTTAATTCATCTTGGTGTTGATAGTGTTTAACTTCAAAGGGTAAAATGTCGCGTGTTAAGCGTTTGTTCTATTGTGTAAGAACAGCCGGTTGTAATTTGTCCAAATGTGTTGGAACGTTAGAAGAAGGTTGATCAACGTGATGATCCATTTTGTGTATTTTGGTGTTCAAATATTTGTAGTTTTGTTTTTATTGGGGCTGTGTTCCCCTTTTTCTTAAGTTTTAAGTAAATAAAGAGTAAAAAGCTATGTAATCTAGTTCTAGCTAAGTTTCTTTCTCAAGAGAGAAAAGGGTGTTTTGTGTGAGTTCCTTTTACGGTTAGATTTTGTTAACTCACTGGTCGCACCAGTTAAAGCAGACCCAAGGTGGGTTGCTTTCACAGCCTTAATGTATAAAGAGCTAGGGGCTAATGATTTCTGCGCGCGAAGTAGGCTTACTTATATCTCTCAGACTAACCAACTCAGTTAAACACTGAAGATAAACTTCTTTTATTACGGTGGGAATAAAGTACAGCACCGGAGTCAAGAGTATACACATGGTGTATCTAACTAATAGACTGACTACAGTTAGTAGAGTTCTCTCTATATAAAAGAGAATAGTGTCTTCTCAGTCTCTGATTGGATGGAGGTGTACATCCAGTATTTCTACTGCTACACTATGTTTTATACTTTAGGATAGTTTTTGTACCTTCAGTTTTCGAGAACTGAGGACAATTTTTTGAATAAGGTTTTGAAAAATTTACATAACAAAAACGGAACTTGAATTCTAGTGACTTTGGTACAGTAAACTATGCACATTCTTGTTGAGATTAAAATGAAGAGCCTGATTAAGAAATGAATCTCAGCAAAATGAGCATACCCGGAGTTGAGTCTCAGTGAAATTCAGTACTGATGAAGCACAAATTAGTAACATACATTGCGGAAACATGGCATTCCAAGTTAAAATTAAATTATAAAACTAACTATAGTTTACTAAAACGTAAGTCGCTAGTATTCACGTTTCCATTCAATTGATGAAACCACAAAACAAAGTTTCATCAGTTGATGAAACTAAATTTTAAATTTTCCTCAAAGTATGCCCCATAACAATTTTGTTTCGGTGTCACCATTATTACAATGACAGTTCATGAAAAAACTTTAGAGCTCAAAAGTTTTCTCACACTTTCTTGGTGAATTGTATTCTGCGATGAGGAAAAATAGACGGTTCCTGATACCATTTACAGTAAGTAGACGTTCAACCTCCTGCATGGTTCGTTGGAATGCCAGCAGTTCATTATCGATGTCGCCGAGTGTCTCCCTTGCCATAAACTCACTTATGCGTTGCAGGGGAGAGCGTTGCTCTTTTTTGACCTTTCAAGTGTACAAGAAGAAAATCGCTATCGTCTAGCCGCTTTTGAGCAGATATATTAGCGTCAACAGAATCTTAGGTTTTTAAACCCAGCTTCATGTATTCTAAGGCGACGAATACAGAGAAAAATTATTTGATTGTCAAGAAATTGCCTTGTATTTTCATCAGTAATGTTATACAATGCATCTTATGTTAAGACTAATTAAAAAAATTAAAGTTTCTGCTGTGTTTCCGTGTGATTTTTGGGCATCTTTCAAATTCTGTTTGCTTCTTTTGGTCAATCATTCAGCTCATTTTTTTTTCTAATTCAACTTACACGTTTTTGCGTCCTTTTGGCATCATTTTTTCTAATTTTGTGATGGAGAACAGATGAGAAATGAATACAGCAAATTGTGAGAAAATTTTAATTCTTTTCGCTATAAGCAACTGTTTCGATAATGTTTACTTTTACTAAAATGGCTGCTTGGTTTTGAACTATTGGAATTATGCAATTTTGTAGCTAATGCACAAAAATTTTACTTCTCACCAACCCGCATTTTTTAAGTGCAATCAAAAGTATGCCTTTAAAAACAATAGCTTTTGGCTGATAAACATCCAGCAATTTAATAAACTTGAAATAGGAAGCGAAATTGGATATAATTATAGTTTTTAGAGATATTTTAATCGAGTTATATATGAGACATCCATAACACAAAGGCGCTTTGAAAATTCTGATATTGAGGGAGCAACACAAAGAAATTAGTGAAGCTTACCTTCTCTCATCGAATATAGTAATGATATAACAAAATTTAATAAACTGATGTCCAATTCAAACTCAATTTTGTTGGAAACAGTCTCTTTTATGGTGCTTTTCATCTAGATTTCGACAACACTACTCATCCAGACACTGGTAACAATATAACCTCTGTTGGCAATAACGAAAGCGATTCCGGATTACTACCTGTTTATAATCCGCGAAAAATCTGGGATATTAAAGTTGCGTCACTGGCGATTACCAAGTTGCTCAGGCGCTGTCAAACAAAATTAGGAAAATGTAAAAGCCAGGAAAAATAATCAATCAGAGGAAGAATTTTGGTTTAAAATGGTAACAAAATTGTGTCTTGAAATCGCGCGTGTTTTTCTTTTCCATTATGCAAAGCTACTGCTGGGAAAAGCTTAGCAGAGGTAATCAGATTTATTTTCAAGTCACGCGCCGGTTATTTTTGTTTTTATTTGCTTACCTAACTTGGTTAAGGGAAACATTTTATAACATACGTAATCAAATCAACTTGCTTTCTGAAATTTGTCACACCGACCTTTTTTATGGAGGATGAACAAAATTGGTGGGTGCGTGAATTAAACAAGTTAAAAATAAGAAATGTTTTGCTAAAACCAGCGTGTAGTGAATTATGGGAAGGTATTACTTTGTTTATCCTTTCACAGCAGATGCGAAAACAAACAAATAGAATGCGGCAGTCTATATAGAGAGAAGAAAAATGTGATTTATTTATTTATTTGAAAAGCCACGGCGTGAAGAAGAAGCAAAAACGGTAAACAAGAAAAAAGACAAATAATCCACGTTTTTATTGACTTTGTGACGAAATTTTGTTCAATCAAACACAACGAGCTCTTTCTACCTCTTGACGCCTTTGAGTCTAAATTGAGCATTAATCATAACAGGCTTTTCTATCTACACTTAATGCGTTCAATAGAAGCGTTTCCTAGCTTTTTATGATGATAGAAAACAAATCAATTTTACCTTCTTGTTTGTGATAATAAAGCGCCCTTTCAAACTACGGTCTCCCTTTTTAGCAACATTTTAGCATTTGATGGCAACATCTGCGAGCGTTTACATGACAACAATTTTTGAAAATCGAGCACAGTTTCTCTTTCTAAGCCTGTGATTGTTTTAAAAGCAGAAGGCTTCCCTGTTCATCCATCACACAACTTTTCTTGATTTACATAAAGTTATGTATTCTTGGTAATCATTCAAGTTCATAGATAATTTGTATGATTTCCTGTTTGTCATATAAAGATCTTATATGATTTCCTGGACATCGAAAAGGAATAGAAAAAAAATTAAAAGCCGAAATAATGGTTCTTTTTATCTACATGTTCGGCTGAGGTTGCTAAAGTTTCATGGAAATCAATTGAAGTGATATATGACACATAACAACTTCACTGGTCCCAAAACCACCCGTTTAATTAGTTAGAGGGCATATGTTAAATATATCACATGTGCAGGAAAGTAAAACCAATATGTGTTGTTTGCACACCTAATAGGAAAATGATTCTAAAGTTGCATGCAAAATTTTTTTGATTGTTTCTTTTTTAAAACTGTATTTTTGTAGGTGTTTAGCATGGCTTTAGTGAATATCAAAACTTTATTCAGATACATTACAACAGTTGCTTAATTATTTAGAAGCGGACGTTAATCCAGAGCCTCATTGAGGCGAAATTTTTAAAAATAGGACAAACTGTATCCAAGGCCAAGATAATGGCGGTTGAAACAACACAAGATGAAAGCAATTTTATTGATATACAGAACACAAAAGAATGATCTCAAAAACAAATTGGAGGTCAAATCGATACGGGTATACTAATTGTTTG
The DNA here is from genome assembly GCF_964194025.1 of Convolutriloba macropyga. Lineage (NCBI taxonomy): Eukaryota > Metazoa > Xenacoelomorpha > Acoela > Convolutidae > Convolutriloba > Convolutriloba macropyga. The sequence continues at coordinate 3,496 of NW_027452535.1, read as the reverse complement.
TACTGTTGATCCATTACCTTTTATTGATCCATCACCGTTCCACCACCGAACAAATGACATTTGCAGGAGCAATCAGAATGAAGTTTCCAGTAGTTAGGATCACTTATATAAGAAACCTGAACAACCAAACTGATGAGTAGGCACCCTTCTGTTTTTTGAAGTTTTGAGCGAAATATGTATGATTCTCAAAAATATATCATCTAATTATATGATAAACGTTGTCTCGAACTACACCTCGCTCTTCTTGAATGAAAAAAGTGAAGGTCAAAGGATACAAGAGAGCATCAAAAGTGCCAACGCATCCCATATAAATTTAGTACCAACAAATACTGCTACAAAAATTTTCGACTTCAGTCCAAATGATAGAACTCAAAAATTGGCAAAGAAACTTTTGTGTGGAAACCGGATATTGTTAAATGAAAGTAGGCAGTGACACAAAACAATCATTTCCAGTAATTACATCTCGGCAACAAAACCTGATTGCAAAAGTCGCCAGGGTTCTGTCCTTTTAGTGAGTGAAGCATCATTATGAACAAAAAAAATTGCACAAGAAACTCATAGCAAGAGACGAGTTTTAGAAATACTATTGATATGCATCAAGCTGCCTCTCATTACAAATTTCAGTTTGAAAATCACCGGAAAGCCTTTAGGCATAGTTTTTTTTCCTGAAATAAAATTGCTTGTTTACATGTGACCCTTTAAATTCTCCACGTCAAGAAGTCAACTGCTCATAAGACTCCGAATCGAGGAAAAGTTCTTTGAGCTACCCGGGCCGAGGAATTTGGCCAAAATTATGTAAGATCAGCGGCAACTAGCGTTGACAAGTCGGAAAATTCACCGCAATTTTCTTACATAATTTTGCGTTGAATGCGTTGAATTTAAAGACAAAAATTCAACGCATTCAACGCAAAATTATGTAAGAAATGGCGGTGAATTTTCCAACTTGTCAACGCTAGTTGCCGCTGATCTTACATATTTAGCGTTGAATTTAGCGTAGATCTTACATATTTAGCGTAGAATTTAGCGTAGATCTTACATAATTAGCGTTGAATTTAGCGTAGATCTTACATATTTTTGCGTTGAATTTAGCGTTGATCTTACATATTTGGCGTAGAATTTAGCGTAGATCTTATATAATTAGCGTTGAATTTAGCGTAGATCTTACATATTTTTGCGTTGAATTTAGCGTTGATCTTACAAAAAATCAACGCGTAGAACTCTGGGTATGGGAGTCGAACCACTGACCTCCTGTTTACTTGTCGCCTCTTCTACCATTGCGCCACCGTACCTTGGTTTCCTTAAGAGCCGCAATCCTTATAAAGCGTAGATCTTACATATTTTGCGTTGAAATTAGCGTAGTTCTTACATATTTTGCGTTGATTTTAGCATAGATCTTACATATATTGCATTGAATTAAGCGTAGAACTTGCATATATTTCGTTGATTTTAGCCTAGATCTTACTTATTTTTCGTTGAATTTAGCCGAGCTCATACATAAGTTCAACGTAATCAATGCATTTATCATGTGAGATGTACTGGGAAAAATTTAAAAATTTTTTAAGTTTTGAAAAAATTTTGAATTCCTAAAATGGTCTGAAATGGTTTTTGCACCGTAAGAGAGCAAATGGTTTTTTTTGCTGACTTCATTTTTCTCAATTGTGCAGTATAGGGGTCGAAAATTAAGATCTACGCTAAAATTCAACGCTAAATATGTAAGATCTACGCCAAAATTCAACGCTAAATTATGTAAGATTAGCGTTGAATGCGTTGAATTTAAGTAAGATCTACGCTAAACTCAGCGCTAAATATGTAAGACCTACGCTAAAATTCAACGCTAAATATGTAAGATCTACGTAAATTTTCAACCCAAAATATGTAAGATTGGCGTTGAATGCGTTGAAATTATGTAAGATCTACGCTAAATTCAACGCTAAATATGTAAGATCTACGCTAAAATTCAACGCTAAATATGTAAGATCTACGCCAAATTTCAACGCAAAATTATGTAAGATCTACGCTAAATTCAACGCTAAAATTGTAAGATCTACGCTAAAATTCAACGCTAAATATGTAAGATCTACGCCAAATTTCAACGCAAAATATATAAGATTGGCGTTGAATGCGTTGAATTTATGTAAGATCTACGCTAAATTCAACGCTAAATATGTAAGATCTACGCTAAAATTCAACGCTAAATATGTAAGATCTACGCCAAATTTCAACGCAAAATATATTAGATTGGCGTTGAATGCGTTGAATTTATGTAAGATCTACGCTAAATTCAACGCTAAATATGTAAGATCTACGCTAAAATTCAACGCTAAATATGTAAGATCTACGCCAAAATTCAACGCAAAATTATGTAAGATTAGCGTTGAATCCGTTTGAATTTATGTAAGATCTACGCTAAAATTCAACGCTAAATATGTAAGATCTACGCCAAAATTCAACGCGAAATTATGTAAGATTAGCGTTGAATGCGTTGAATTTATGTAAGATCTACGCTAAATTCAACGCTAAATATGTAAGATCTACGCTATAACTCAACGCTAAATATGTAAGATCTACGCCAAAATTCAACGCAAAATTATGTAAGATTAGCGTTGAATGCGTTGAATTTAAGTAAGATCTACGCTTAAGCGTAGATCTTACATAAATTCTACGCATTCAACGCCAATCTTACATAATTTTGCGTTTTTTAGCGTTGACACCTCGGCCCGGGGTCTGGCATATCTGTTGGGCGAAGAACCGTTTCAAGTGTATATTGTGTTTTGAGGCTTCACCGTGTGTCTTTTTATGCGTCGCAAAAGGTTTTCTATCATATCTATCGTTTTTCAAGAAGAGCGCAAAAAAGTGGAGCGAAAAACGCAAAGAAGAGCTTTTTTCTTTCCAATTGTTATCGTGCAAATCTGGGTGGCTAACACTTTGTCGGCAATCAAACAACAGCGTGGGAGTCCCAAAAGTTTGGATTTCTAATTTCCTCGTCAGCAGGCAAGCAGTCGCACTTAACAAAGATCTCCAACCCAGTAATTGAGTTTCCAATATTTTCTCAAAAATCTATTGAAAACAAATTTTTGGCATAAAAACTGTCCCTTCTATTTTTTTCAAGAAATGGTAGAAAATTGATAGTTTTTCTAACTGAAGGCCTTCTTGATTCTTTAGATGCAGTTTTCTGATGACACTGATCTTGTTAAACAGAAAAACAACTAGTCCAAGTTAATCGCTGCCTATGAGTCGGAAACTTTTGTCTTACAAAATCGTTCAAACTTTTGGTTATGTACCTACTCTGAGGACTAACATTCTTTCTCAAATGTTGAATGAAACAGATCACATACTCAAAAATTGCATTCTTCTTCACTAAAAGGCCAAACAAAAAATGTGGTAATCATGTAATCGTAAAATTTGACCCTACTGGATCACACAGAATGGCAAGAAATAATTATGTGCTAAATTTCGCTTGCCTGACTAAAAATTGCAACGAAGACACCAAAATTTT
>NW_027452534.1:5000-19139 GCF_964194025.1 Convolutriloba macropyga | reverse complement strand
TGAAAGCCCAGGAGTTGATTGGCAAAAGACTGGAGGAGATTGAAAGCAAGCTGCCAGGCAAAGAGCCGTCAATTTAGGACCTTCTTTGGCTGTGCCTCACTGCATCTTTGGAAGAGATTCAGGGGCACTTCAGAAACCTTACCCACTGGAGGCACCCTGACACGGAACGTGCTCATGGATAACGAAGAATAAATAAATAAATTATATATATATATATATAAAGAAGGTCCTAAATTGACGGCTCTTTGCCTGGCAGCTTGCTTTCAGTCTCCTCCAGTCTTTTGCCAATCAACTCCTGGGCTTTCATCTTCGTCAGTAATTTTCATTCTAATTTTACGTGCTGCTTTCATTTTCTTCTCAATAATAACAGATTTGTTATGAAGCTGTTGTTAGCCACCCAAACAAAACATCTGATTCAGTTTTAGAAGACTGGCAATCGGGACACATTTGATCAATTTTGCATTTCAGCTTATAAAAACTTCTATGTGTTTCATTTTTAGCCTGCAACTGCTCACGTTGATCTTCGTGAACGATTAGTTGTTGCTCTAATTAGTGAACTGGCCTTTTGAGCGTGAGTTTTTCCTTTTGCACTTTAAGCTGCTTCTCTAATTGTAAGGAAGCAGTTCTCATCTTCTCCCTTTTCTCAATCCGGAATTTCATTTGATTCCAATCCTGAATAGTAACAGGAAGCTGCTATGACAATGTTGTGTGGTATGGTGCATCAAGAACCACAACCGATCTAAAACGGTTTTTCAACCCGCGAGTCCTGTAGACTCCTCGTCGGACAACTGCTTTTACTTCAAAGAAATATGGGCAACAATACACAATCATACACATTTCTGGTTTCATTCGGCATCCTAAGCAAACAATTGCCTGGTATTAAACATTATAACAAAAACAAAACTCGTTTCAGACAATCTTTTGACGTTAAAAAATCAGGTTGCTCAGAATTGCTGGAACCTGATCTCTGGAGTTGATTGAATACTGATTCTATTGAACATTCTGTTGAAAAACTTTTCTGTTCTCTGCTGAAAAACGAGGAATCTCTAATTCTCTCGCAGACTACTTTGTTTCTTTTTCATGAAAATTTTTGTATCACTGTTCCAAAAGGATTCTTCTCTGTTTCCCTTACAGAATTCAGTCTTTATTTCTCAGAAACACTTGTGTTGTTGCTGTTTCTAATCATCATTTTTGCAAGCTTCCTTCTTTCAAGTAATTTCGCAAGCTTCCGCTTAGAAAAGATCTTCAGCATGTTCAACTGCGTTTTTGATTGGTCGCTACAATGCTTTCCCTATGAGAAGCCTAATGTTTCGATTATTATCAATTTATTAGCTCAACAGCAAAGTTCCATCTATGAGTTTCATATATATTTGTTCTTCGTTATCCACAAGCTCGCAGTTTTTCTAAATCTCGTGGTATTGCCTTCCTTGTCGGACTGGATCCAGAGGACAAGGTTTCTAAAGCGCCCCGGAATCTTCTCAATAGATGCTGTGCGGGACAACCAAAGTAGGTCTTAAATTGACGGTTTTTTTGCCTGGCAACTTCCTGTCAATCTCCTCTAGTCTTTTTCCAGTCAACTCCTGGCTGTTCATCTCCTTCTGTATTTTTCATTCTAACTTTTTGCATTCGGCCGCCGATTGCGAAACCTCTTTACGAGCTGCTTTCCAATCCTTCTGGTTCATAAAAATTCTGCCAAAAGCTATGTTCAGTCACCCTAACGAAGCGTCTAATTCTGTTCTAAAGGACTTGTAATCGAGATACATTTGGTCAAATTTGCATTCTAGCTCATCTGATTTTCTAAATGATTCAATTCTAGCCTGCAATTGCTTACGTTTTTTTTTCGGTTCAACGACTATTTGTTGCTCTAACTGATGAACTGGTCCTTTAAACGTAACATTGTCCTGTTGTACTTTATGTGGGTTCTCCTATTGTAGAGAAGCGGCTCTTAGTTTCTCGTTTTTGTCAATCCGGATTTTCATTTGATTCCAATCCTGAATAGTCACAGGAAACTGCTGTGACAATGTTGTGGGGTAGGGTGCATCAAGGACCACGACGGTTCTAAAACGGTTTTTCAACCCGTGGATCCTGTAGACTCATCGTCGGACAACTGCTTTTACTTCAAAGAAATATGGGAGACAATACACAATCATAACCATTTCTGGTTTTGTTCCGCATAAGCAAACAATTGCCTTGTATTAAACATTATAACAAAAACTGAACTCGTTTCAGACAATGTTTTACGCTGCAAAATCACATTGTTCAGAATTGCTGGAGACTGATCTCTGCAGCTGATTGACTTCTGATTCCATTGAACATTTGTTGGAAAATTTTTTTGCATTCTCTGCTGAAAAATGAGGACTATCTGTTTCACTCGCAAACTTCTGTGTTGCTTTCTCACATAAAATTTCCTATCGCAGTTCCGAAAAAAAATACTCTGTTTCCTGCAGAATTAAGTTTTTCTTTCTCAGAAACACTTGTGTTATTGCTGTTTCTAAAAAATTTTTTGTGCGTTTTCTGCGCAGATTTTTTTAAATTTGAATTGTTGTTCCCTTGAGTTCAGCAAGTATGTTTTCGCTTTCAGTTGTTTTTTTTGCAGAGAGCAATATAAAAAGTAATTTCCGCAAGCATCTGCTTAAAAAATATCTTGAGCATGTTCAACTGCGTTTTTAATTGCTCACTACAATGCCTTCCCCTTTGAGAAGCAAAATGTTTCAATCATTATCAATTTATAAACTCAACAGCAAAGTTCCATCTGTGAGTTTCATATATGTTTTGTTCTTCGTTATCCACGAGCACGCATTTTCTTAAATCTCTTGGTACTGCCTTCATTTTCAGAGTCGAACAAGTTGGCGGGGTTTCTAGAGTGCCCCTGAAATTCCTCCATAGGTGCAGTATGGGACAGCCAAAGAAGGTCCAATGTTGACCGTTCGTTGCCTGGCAACTTCCTTTCAGCCGCTGATTTCAACGCTTTTTTACGAGCTGCTTTTAATTCCTTCTCGTTAATAACAATTTTTCCTAAAACTGTCTTAAGCCACTCAAAGGGTCTGATTCTGTTCTAGAAAACCCGCAATCGAGATACATTTGCTCAAGTTTGCTTTCCAGCTCAAATGATTTTCTAATTGTTCAGTTCTAGCCTGCAATTGCTCTTGTTTTTTTCCGGCAGCAATTAGTTGTTGGTCCAACTAATGAACTGGCGCTTTAAGCGTAACATTGTCCTGTTGTACTTTAAGTGGCTTCTCGTATTGTAGAGAAGCAGCTCCCAGCCTTTATCAATCCGGACTTTCATTTAACTCCCCGTCGGACGACTGCTTTTACTTCAAAACGGGGTAAATAATGCACAATCATACCCAGTTCTGCTTTCATGCCGCTTCCTAAGCAGACACTTGCCTTGTATAATTTATTTTAGTAAAAATTTAACTCGTTTCAGACATTCTCTTGACGTTGAAAAATTGTGCAATTGATAAATGTTGCTTTTTCTCTGCTAACAGAAAACGCGAATCTTGAAAGCACCAAACAGTCTCTTATCGCTTTGCTCAGAATTGATGAAATTTGATCTCTGCAGCTGATTGACTACTTATTCTATTGATTTTTGCGTCGGAAATATTTTGCCTTCTTTGCTGAAAAATGAGGAATCTCTGTTTTTCTTGCAGGCTTCTGTGTTTCTTTCTCACGAAATTGTTCGTATCGCTGTTCCGAAAAGAATACTTTCAGTTTGCAATGCAGAATTTTGTCTCTCAGAAACACTTGTGGTATCATTGTTTCTAAACACTTTTTTCGTTTCCACCGCAGATTTTTTTTGTTCTGTATTTTTGTTCCCGTATTGTTGTTCTGAGATCAATTTACTCCCTCAAAAAGCTATATCTCTGTCGCCAATATAGAAACTTTTTCAATAAATATGGAATTAATAAAACCATTTCTGAATACTTATGAAACATTCAAAAGTGATGAACTAATTGAACTCAGCAAGTATCTAAAAAACTCAGCTTGGAGGACGATCGTTAAAAATTCATTATAATAAAATTGCATTACAAAGAAATTTGCAAATTATTATTAACCCTGAAGTGCAAATGCCACCGTTTCTAGCCCCCAGTAATATCACTATTTGATAACACCAAGAAAACTGGGTTCCAGAGTCTTTGCTCTGTTTTTTTTTTAAAAGTCAGTTTTGTCCCAAGTAAAACGTTGTACATAATAACTATTATCAGTCACTGTCTCGATTCTGATGTTTGAACCACAACTTGACATGACAATTGGTTAAGTCAATTGTCTCATAAATGATAGGCCGTAATCATCAAAGTTAGTTGTCACTTTCAAGTGTTTTTTGATAAAAAGCCATTTAAAATTTAATTTTTGAATAGTCCGCCTCAAAAAAATTCACGACAATGTTTAAATGGTATTTTAATGTGTCTCTCCACCTTGCCACCCAGGATGAAGTCCGCGACCCAAGACAGATATTGGCCAGCCGAACTTGGGTCGCGGACATGGGGGTCCGGTGCGACCGTCCACAATGGTCTGGAAAAAATTTGGGTCGCGCCTTCCGTCTGGCCAATGGCAATTTTAGTCTGTTTGGTCTGGCGAATACCCATATTTCGGTCTGGCCAATACCCATAATTCGGTCTGTTCGGTCTGGCCAATACCCATATTTCGGTCTGGCCAATACCCAAATTTTGGTCTGTTCGGTCTGGCCAATACCCATATTTTGGTCTGTTTGGTCTGGCCAATACCCATATTTCGGTCAGTTCGGTCTGGCCAATACACATATTTCTGTCTGTTCGGTCTGGCCAATACCCATATTTTGGTCTGTTTGGTCTGGCAAATACCTAGTTTCAAGGCCTAGAGGTCCAGCCAAATAAAAGCCAAATTGTATAAATGCGTGATGTGTTGACTGTTTTTCAAAATAGCAGCCCATAAATGGTAAACGACATCTACTTCTAGATGATAAGAATACTTCATTAACCTTCTTTTGAAATTTGCATTTGTTTTGAATTGACGTTTTTTTTCAATAACTTCTTTTTAAAATCTCATATTCATTTGTCATTCAAAAAAATTAAACTAATAAAGTGTAAATTTTATTGGATGCTTATACACGCTTAAATGAGTCTGGCTAATAGTCTGGCTTAGAATCTGTTCGGTCTGGCCATTGGTCTGGACAACGGTCTGGCGGATGGTCTGGCCTACGGTCCTGACAATGGTCTGGCCTAAGGTCTGTTCGGTCTGGCCATTAATCTTGACAACGGTCTGGCGGGTCTGGCCTACGGTCTGGACAAGGGTCTGCTCGGTCTGGCCATTGGGCCGGACAACGGTCTGGCGGATGGTCTGGCCTACGGTCTGGACAATGGTCTGTCCTAGGGTCTGTTCGGTCTGGCCATTGGTCTGGACAACGGTCTGGCCGATGGTCTGGACAACGGTCCGGCCTAAGGTCTGTTCGGTCTGCCCAATGTCTTGTCAATCTGGCCAATGGTGTCCAAATTCTGTTCAGTCTGTCCAATGGTGACCTATTTTTGGGTAATGTCGGTCTGGCCAATGCCTGTTTTGGGTATGGTCGGTCTGGCCAATACCTGTCTTGGGTCGCGGACTTCATCCTGGGCATTTATTAAAACTGACCAGTGAAGCGCTTTAAATTGACAAACTTGCCCCTTATATTGCAGAAAAACATCACATGAACCACTTTGAAGCACTGAAGAATACAAACAAAGCACCTGCAAACATACTTCAGCCAGTCACTGAAATTTCCCAAAAACAAACATGACCGAAGAAAAAAAAATGTTCGAATTTAAACATCGGCGACAACCTCCACGAATTTCACGAAACACTTGCAAAATCTTCCGATGAAGAAAACCATGCCATCTCATGACTCCAGCGACATTATATTCGGCAAATTATTCTGATTATTAAGATTAGCTGACTTACATCTGATACTTTTTTTTTAACTGACTGCCTATTTTTTTCGTTCATTACAGTATAGTAGTATATCGTAAGCAGATCAGGGGGGGTTAAAAGGATGTACCTATGTATTAACATTAGGTATAGCCTATTTTCGTCCAATTTCCAAAGATGTACCTAAAAAGAGAGTGAGAACAATAGACCTGTCATCTTATCGTAATTACACAGGGGTAATTATCTTAATTGCCCCAGGGAAATGCATCCGCTCTAATGCACTGCAGATAATCTTATCTACTTAATAAAATATATCTGCAGAACTTTTACTTTCAAACTTTTCATTTACGCATAATTTTTTCAATTATCAATTTTTTAAAATTTTTTGATTATTATTGAAGTTTTGTATTAATAATTTCAAATTTTCACAAAAACTTCTTCAAAGCTTTTTTTTGAAAATTCTAAATTTTCAATTTTTTTTACTCATGATGTGAAAGCATGCAAGAAACGGATTTTTTGGCATTTTATTTTGGTAGTTTCTGGTTTTTTTTTTCGCGGTAGTTTCAGTTTCAAACACTCCACTAATGTGAAAAGTTCCCAACTATTGCCAACAGAGCCCAGGTCTTGGTGGAAAACACCCAATTCTTGACTCAAAAAATCCAATTATTGTCAAAAATAACCCAAATGTTTCAAAAAATATCAAACTGTTGCCAAAAAAAGACAATTCCAGTCCAAAAATATCTCTTTCTAGTCCAGAATTACGCAATTCATAGCAAAAATACCCAATTATTACCAAAATATACCACATTTTTGCCAAAAATACCTAATTCCTGCGGAAAGGAATCCAGTTCTAGAATCAAAAATATCCCAATATTTGCCGCACAAAGAGACACAAATCTCGCCAGAAATACCCATTTTTACCACAAAGTAGCAAAATCTTGTAAAAAAAACGCAAATTGTAACCAAAATAACAAAATTGTATCAAACATTTATCAAAAATAATATAAATATATCAAAAATTAGACAACCTTGCATCATCTTGTGTTCTCTAAGTTCTTACTAACAATCCAATTCTTTAGTGACCTTAAAAACTTCAACTCTAGAGATCATCTTTTGTAAAGACGAATCTTCTCAGGTGACCGCTATAAGCTTATTGAGCACAAATTTATCACGAATTATTTGCTATTGTACAGAATTAATCGTTAAATGTTTGAGTTCAATCATAGTAATTTAACAATTGCGTCCTATTATCGTCTCAATTACGAACAATTAGGTGATCTCATTTTTTGTGAGAGGGTCAATGAACTCATTGGAACAAAATTTATTCCAGCTACGTCATATGATTGCTACAATTAAGGACACCTAGGTATTGTATGGAGTCACTGAACTCATGTGAACAAAAAATAATCCTTACTACTTACAATATTATTCATACATTATCGAAGCATACACAGCTCACGCGATTGAAATCAAGGTTTTAATCATAATATTGCAGTAATTACGTCACTATTGCGTCAAAATGATGTCATTTTTATTGTAGTATACAAACAAAAATTTAATTCATTGTGCTTATCTTCCTTCTCTTCAACAACACAGCTATAGTTAGCTTTTTCATTTTTTTGGAGACAATTTGAATCTCCTTCTCCTACAAACCTAAGTTGTCAGTTATAAATTTTTCAGTGGAGATTGTTCATCTCTATTACATCTTCCTATTTCTAATTCCAGGTAAGTCACCTCTGTTATAAAATATGAAAGCAGACCAGAAGAAACGAAAAAAGGGCTATTATATTCATCGTTCTCATTCGCGAATAGCATATTAATTTTTCAGAGAGAAAGATTTTGGAATATCTGTAACTTCAGTTCTGTTAGGAGTTCAACCGTCTTCACCAAAAAAAGCCTGGTATAATGAATATCAAATCTGTGAAATTGAACGAAAATCTTAAGGCCCACTTCTTCTTCCCCGATTTCAATGATGATGTAGCAATTATAAAGGAGAGGAAGACGTGCTTCGGCTGGGTAGCTGATCCTCCATTCTCAATTCCGAGGCAGCTTCTGGTCTTCATTATTGCAATCGAGAATTTGCCTGAAGTCTCTGTTCCATACGAAGAGACAACTAAAGACTTCTACGAGAACCACATCGAAAACACAACTTTACAAGTCTCAGACAACATGAAATTGAGCAGATCAGTCCGTGCACAATTCTGTGATTATGAGTTGTCCTATAGACCAATGTAAGAAAACCAATTGGGATTTTTTGAGGATGAGAGAGAACTTAAATTTCTCTGGTGTGTGTCTGACGAGTATGACAATTTGCAGGAGCAGAAACCTGATCGGATTGTGACGAGTGGGAAAATTGGTCATTAACAGAGAGTATTATCGCAAATATAGAAGAAGAAAACGTACTTAACTCCAAGTTAGACAACAAAAAATTTGACAAGGCAGTCCCCTTTTCGTGTTTTTCTACCGAAACTGGACAAGATACAATGAAAAAAGTACAAGGAACATCGACTGTTGAAAATACGTCGTTCAAGTCTGCCAGAACCATCCTTAGTACTGTAGTCAATGATTATACAGATTACCAAGATCATATTTTATCTAATGACGCAAGTGAAAAAATATCTGAAAAAACTTCCATCAAATCTGAGCAACCAGCGTCTTGTACAAAAAAGACTGTCAAGAGAAGGGCTCCTGCTGTCAATAACCCTGAGAGAGAGGGAAGTGAAAATCCAGATGGTTATGAAAACGAAGACAAAATGTGTCCTCCATCTCGCAAATTGAGACGAGCTGCAGAGTTGAATAGTATCTAAACTAGCAGGTTGAGAAGTTATTTCTTTGACTGATTATTTGTTTATATTTCCGGTATAATTTTAGATCTAAAACTGGTATTTCCTGAGGTGACTAATTGACTGGTTAATTGTAATATTCTGTTTTTACACTCAGAAAAGGCTGAATTTCATGTATGCTTCTGAATTGATACTTTGATACTATAATTTAATTGAGTTTTAAAAAATTATTTTCGAAATCAACTTTTATTTAGAGTTCAATTTTGAATTAAAATGTATGTCAAAAAGGCTTGTTTTGGAATAGCTGTTTTTTTTTCAAACTGGCGGTTAACGTCGATAAAGACTTCTTTTTGTAATATCTGTTTTTTTCAAAAACTCGGGTTTTTTGGCTTCTGCAATACACTCCCGGCAGCTGATACTGGATGATGCAAAGCGATTGAAGTGATAATTTTGCAGCAAACTCCAGCAACAATTTTTCCCACGCGAATGTTGCAATAAGCGTGCTGCATTGGATAATAGAATACCGGGTCTTTTTAAAAGGTTTTTGGCAAAGAATTTTTAGATACAGATACCCATACAAATCGTTAAGTATAGAATTTACAATTTTTTTAAAAAAAACTTGAAAACCTTTTGCATAATTTTTTACTGTTTTGAAAAAAATATATCCTTTTACTATCTCATTTTTTTAAAAGAAGTCGTTTCTTTTACAGAAACTTTTTATTTTTCATTTTTCCATTTGTCAGTTTTTAAGCTTTTTGATGTGAAGTTTTGAATTGAATTTTTTTTTGAATTGAACATCTTTTTTTCTAAAATAGTTTTTTTTGAAAATTGCCGTTTTTTACAGAATATTTTCAACAAAAAAAGGAAATCTTGATGTTTTTTATTTTTCTGTTTGGCCAGTTTTCAGGTTTTGAAGTTTTTTTCATGTAAAATTTTCAATTTAATTATTTTTTTGAAAAGAATTTTTTTCTAGAATAGTTTTTCTTTCAAAAATTTTGTTTTTTACATAAGCTTTTAAACAAAAAAAGCAACTTGTGTTGTTTTTTTCTTTTTCTATTTTTCCTTTTTTCAGTTTTTGAAGTTTTTTAATGTGAAGTTTTGAATTGAATCACTTTTTTAATTGAAAATCTTTATTACTAAAATGATTTTTTTTTGAAAATTGTTGTGTTTTACACACTGTTTTTAACAAAAATATAAATCTTGATGTTTTTTTATTTCTCCTTTTTTTTCTGTTTTTTAATTTTTTTATGTAAAAATTTAAATTTAATTAATTTTTTTGAAAAAACAAAATTTTACTAGAATAATTTTTCTTTCAAAAATGCCGTTTTTTACATAAGGTTTTTAACAAAAAATGCAAATTGTTGTTCTTAATTTTTTATTTTTCCTTTTTTTTCTGTTTTTGAATTTTTTAATGTAAAATTCTAAAATTTTTTATTCGAAAAATTTTGTTTTACTAAAAAAAATTTCTTTCAAAAATGCCGTTTTTTACATAAGGTTTTTAACAAAAAATGCAACTTGTGTTGCTTTTTATTTTTCTATTTTTCCTTTTTTCTGTTTTTGATTTTTTCAATGTAAAATATGAAATTGAATTAATTTCCTTTTTGAAAAAACAAGTTTTACTAGAATAATTTTTTTTTTTCGAAAATGTCGTTTTTTACATAAGGTTTTTAATAAAAAATGCAACTTGTGTTGTTTTTTGTTTTTCTTTTTTTCTGTTTTGAATTTTTTAATGTAAAATTTTAATTTTAAATAATTTTTTTTTGAAAACACAAGTTTTACTAGAATAATTTTTCTTTCAAAAATGCCGTTTTTTACATAAGGTTTTTAACAAAAAATGCAACCTGCGTTGTTTTTTATTTTTCTATTTTTCCTTTTTTCTCTTTTTGAACTTTTTAATGTAAAATATGAAATTTAATTGATTTCCTTTTTGAATAAACGAGTTTTACTAGAATATTTTTTTTTTCAAAAATGCCATTTTCTACATAAGGTTTTAAACAAAGCGCGCCTCGCAGAGCGCGCCTCGCGGCAGAGCCGCGATCAACGATCTTTTATTTCCGAACAACATCCAGAGATGCACGCTAGGGGTGCTTGAAGCCAGTAATTGTCACCACGCGACACCGGTACCCCGGGGTTTACTGTGAAGTATCTTTATCACGAGACGATGAATAAATCGGAATTTCTCAAGAAGAACATGATATCAATAAAAATGTAATTGTTTAAAGTGAAAAATTAAAACAAATATGCTCGTCATCAAAAATTTGATTTGATATAGATTTCCGCAAATTTTATTGATAAGTGTATTAATTTGTAATAAATAATTGTAATAAATAATTGATTTTTGTAATAATTGTAATACATTAATTTTTACAATTTTCTGCTTTGCTAAAGAAATTGCAAAAACATCAAGAGCTGAAAAATTGAAAAATAGAATAAAAAAAACATCAAACTTACATTTTTTGTTGAAAATATTATGCAAAAAACGACATTTGGAAAAAAATTGTTTTACTAAAACAATGTTTTTTCAAAAAAATATTAAATTAAAAATTTTACAAAAAAACTTCCAAAACTGAAAAAAGGAAAAACAGAAAAGTAAAAAACAACAAAATTCACATTTTTTGTTAAATACATAATGTAAAAACGGCATTTTTGCCAAAAAATGTTTTAGAAAACAACAATTTTTAAGAAAAAAAATAATTCAATAAAAAATTCAAAAACTGAAAAACAGAAAATTAAAAAACAAAAAAAAAATAGCATTTTTTGGTAAAAACTTTATGTAAAAAACGGCATTTTTGAAAAATAAATTATTCTAGTAAAACTTGTTTGTTCAAAAAAGAATTAAATTTTACATAAAAAAAATCGAAAGCAGAAAAAAAGGAAAACAGAAAAATAAAAAAACAACACAAGTTGCATTTTTTGTTTAAAACCTTATGTAAAAAACGGCATTTTTGAAAAAAAAATTATTCTAGTAAAACTCGTTTTTTCAAACAGGAAATTAATTATTTTTCATATTTTACATTAAAAAGTTCAAAAACAGAAAAAAGGAAAAATAGAAAACAACACAAGTTGCTTTTTTTGTTAAAAACCTTATGTAAAAAACGGCATTTTTGAAAAAAAAATTATTCTAGTAAAACTCGTTTTTTCCAAAAAGGAAATTAATTAAATTTCATATTTTACATTAAAAAGTTCAAAAACAGAAAAAAGGAAAAATAGAAAAATAAAAAACAACACAAGTTGCATTTTTTGTTAAAAACCTTATGTAAAAAACGGCATTTTTGAAAGAAAAATTATTTTAGTAAAACTTGTGTTTTCAAAAAGGAAATTAATTAAATTTCATATTTACATTAAAAAATTCAAAAACAGAAAAAAGGAAAAAAAGAAAAATAAAAAACAACACAAGTTGCATTTTTTGTTTAAAACCTTATGTAAAAAACGGCATTTTTGGAAGAAATTTTTTTTAGTAAAACAAAACTTTTCGAATAAAAAATTTTAGAATTTTACATTAAAAAATTCAAAAACAGAAGAAAAAAAAGGAAAAATAAAAAATGAAAAACAACAATTTGCATTTTTTGTTAAAAACCTTATGTAAAAAACGGCATTTTTGAAAGAAAAATTATTCTAGAAAAATTTTGTTTTTTCAAAAAGGAAATTAATTAAATTTCATATTTTCCATTAAAAAACTCAAAAACAGAAAAAAGGAAAAACAAAAAAATAAAAAACAACACAAGTTGCATTTTTTGTTAAAAACCTTATGTAAAAAACGGCATTTTTGACAGAAATTTTTTTTAGTAAAACAAAATTTTTCGAATAAAAAATTTTAAAAATTTACTTTTCAAAATTTAAAAACAGAAAAAAAGGAAAAATAAAAAAATAAAAAAACAACAATTTGCATTTTTTGTTAAAAACCTTATGTAAAATACGACATTTTTGAAAGTAAAATTATTCTAGTAAAATTTTGTTTTTTCAAAAAAAATTAATTAAATTTAAATTTTTACATAAAAAAATTAAAAAACAGAAAAAAAAGGAGAAATAAAAAATAAAAAAACATCAAGATTTATATTTTTGTTAAAAACAGTGTGTAAAACACAACAATTTTCAAAAAAAAAATCATTTTAGTAAAAACGATTTTCAATTAAAAAAATGATTCAATTCAAAACTTCACATTAAAAAACATCAAAAACTGAAAAAAGGAAAAATAGAAAAAGAAAAAACAACACAAATTGCTTTTTTTGTTTAAAAGCTTATGTAAAAAACGAAATTTTTGAAAGAAAAGCTATTCTAGAAAAAAAATTTTTTTCAAAAAAATAATTAAATTGAAATTTCTTGTACTTCTTTCATTGTATCTTGTCCAGTTTCGGTAGAAAAACACGAAAAGTGGACTGCCTTGTCAAATTTTTTGTTGTCTAACTTGGAGTTAAGTACGTTTTCTTCTTCTATATTTGCGATAATACTCTCTGTTAATGACCAATTTTCCCACTCGTCACAATCCGATCAGGTTTCTGCTCCTGCAAATTGTCATACTCGTCAGACACACACCAGAGAAATTTAAGTTCTCTCTCATCCTCAAAAAATCCCAATTGGTTTTCTTACATTGGTCTATAGGACAACTCATAATCACAGAATTGTGCAGGGACTGATCTGCTCAATTCCATGTTGTCTGAGACTTGTAAAATTGTGTTTTCGATGTGGTTCCCGTAGAAGTCTTTAGTTGTCTCTTCGTATGGAACAGAGACTTCAGGCAAATTCTCGATTGCAATACTGAAGACCAGAAGCTGCCTCGGAATTGAGAATGGAGGAACAGCTACCCAGCCGAAGCACGTCTTCCTCTCCTTTATAATTGCTACATCATCATTGAAATCGGGGAAGAGGAAGTGGGCCTTAAGATTTTCGTTCAATTTCACAGGTTTGAAATTCATTATACCAGGCTTTTTTGGTGAAGACGGTTGAACTCCTAAAAAAACTGAAGTTAATTTTTGGCAATAATTGGGTATTTTTTCCAAGAACTTGGTATTTTTGGCAAGAAATGGGTATTTTTAGACAAATTTTTTTTAGGTTTCAGGTTTCAGATTCTAAAACTTCGAAAAAAAATATAATCTTGTCCTCTCTTCATGACTTATAAATTATGCCCACTGCATTCTGCGTTAAAAATGACAATATAAAGATGTACTGTAACACACAATTCCAAAACAAAATTGAGGTTTCAGGTTTCAGAATCTAAAACTTCGGAAAATAAAAACTTGTCCTCTTTTCACAATTTTTAAACTGTATCCATTGAATTCTGCGTTAAAAATTACGCTATAAAGATGTACTTTAACACACAATTCCAAAAAAAAATAGTTTGAGGTTTCAGGTTTCACAAGCTTAAACTTCGCAAAAACCCAAAAATTGTAACTTCATAGAGTCAAAGAAATCACTATCAAATGCTCTGTTTAAGAACAACATATAGAGAGTTGATATAGCATACCATTCTCGAAGAAAATTT
>NW_027452533.1:0-38619 GCF_964194025.1 Convolutriloba macropyga | reverse complement strand
GCATTATCTTTGCGTAGTAACGTGCTATATAACAACGCATAATTTGTCACAAGGGGTCATAAAATCACTGGGGGGGGGGAGCAGAATAGATCCACTTTCTCAAGCAAGGAGATGAATTTGCGCCGCACATTTTTTTTAGTACCACATCTGACTCAATTTCGGAAATATTTTCACTTAATATGTCTCAGTCAACATCCAAATTGGGTTCTAAATAAGTTAGAGGTTAGTTTACAGCTTCCCAGAACCATATTCTAACATGTACTTAACGCATCCTAAAATCAAATGATTTTTTAAACTAAGCTCATTAGACTACTGCTTTCGTTGCTATTTAATAAAGGTTTCTTTCGCACTGCTACAATCAATTTATCACCCAATATGTCGAAAACCATTTGTGTACCGTAGAAATTCTACGCCTCAGAGTTTTTCAAGCGATAGAAAAACAGATCACCTGTGTCTGCCATTCATAGACCTCTACCAAAAAACTCGCTCAAAACCGAATTAGGCAAAATTTTTTCGGGTCTTTCCCATTAAAGCCCCACCTCCCCGTAAATTTATAGCTCTTCCATTATAGTATATTTACAATGACTGGGGGTCTATATATTATCTGACAACTAAGTTTGCTATAATGGGAAAGACCCAAATTTTCAACCAACCTGTGAGAGGAACTGATTTCAAGAAAAATTAATTGGGAAAAGAAGTACAGGAATGAATACTAACACATGGTTTTTTTATCGCCATCTTGAGGTTATCAAACTCCGATACGAAGACGATTTAATAACATCGAGGGGGCGATAACAATTGTGTGGTAACGTTTTTAACCAACTCTTATTGGGATTACAACAGCTTTTGAAATTTCGTGCCTTTATGAACAGTTGGAAAACTTTTGTTTTTGTAAATTGTTTATTTTCTGTTTGAGGTGGTGTGATATTGGGTCTCGTGGTTGACCAGATGCAGTTCAAGTCTCTCCTCCTTTCCTTCGGAATTTTCATCTCTGCCATCCTATGCACGTTCTTCTGCCGTGAGTAACTATAAGTCAATTTGATGGCACTTTTGTCCCAATTTGTAGCTGAAAATGTAAGCATAAATGAGAAAGACAGAAAAAGTAATTTAAAATTTAGTTCTTAATAAACGTCTACCAGTACCAAACTTTTGAGTAAAGTAACACAAGTTGTCTCACCCAAACAGAAAAATTTTAATGCTATTTGCTCGATTATAGCACATTTAAAGAGAACGTCTGCGGATAAAGGTGCTATAATACACGCAGTCGAAGTTAGGCTATAATGCATTGAACATCATACTGTTAAGGTAAAAAGCACCCAGCATAAGAGCGGCAAATCAAGCTTGAAATTTTTCGGCAGGTTGTACATCTGAGCCGATTTTCAAGCTCAAATTGGTCACCGATAGGTTTTTGAAACTTAAAAATATTGAGCCAAAGAGAGCATAATTGGTTTAGTTTATTAAATTTATGATGTTTGAACAATTTTTGGTTTTGCACTCATCTTGCAAAGAATTCGACGCATTTTGGATTAAAAAAGACTCAATTAACTTTCTTGCTACAACAGATTTTTTTCAAGCGTGGCTCATTTAAATTACTCAGTAACATCCTCCGGCCCGAAGGAAGACGTTAGAAGAATTGGTACAAGCACAACAAGTCGACCGACGAGCTCCTCAATTCGAGCAGTGGGATAGTCCGCTAGGTTTGCTTTCTCCATCTACACAAATTAAGTCACGCCTTGAGATGCTGCTCGGCCGGCATCTGCCACCTAGATCTAAGTTTCAGAGCAGGTATATACTCTTCGATCCAACGCGATCAAAATCCATTTGCATAGGACTTCGCGCGAGCGTACCGCTGACGTCGATGAAACTGGTCAACGCCAACGATTGACGCAAATCTGGTTGCTAGGTTGCTAAATAGGAAATTATTCGGTGTTATTGCCATTAGGTTGGACGGCCCGGCACTTACGGGCAGCAGTGGACGTGCGGTCAGTGCGTATTCGGCTTGGGAGAAAGAAGTGATAAAAACCTATTCTGTGATGCGAGGTGTACCTAGGATGGTATACAGTACAGTCTTAAAATTGTGGACCAACATCTTCCAGATGCCACATTAGTCTAGCACACTAGCTGGATTGAACCTCAACTTAATGCCTTTATCTGCAAGTTTTGCGGCAATGATGAGCAAGCTTCATTTTCTGTACATTCACACAGCTCTTTTTTCCGGTGCCATAGAATTTGTAACCTTATCTGACCAAATCATATCACGCGTACTGTAGCTGCTGACGATCCGTTCCATTCCAGTTACAGAAAAACTAGTGTCCATGAATGGAGCCAATTCAACTAGGACAGCACGACCTGTCTGAAAACGGCTGAGAAATTTTCCCCTATTTCTCGGTTATCCTACGAATGGAAACATAAAATGGTCTAAAGTAATCAACCCCAGTGTTTGCGAAAGGCGGAGAGCAGTAAAAGAGTCTCTCCTTTTGAAAGTCTGCCATGATCGGCTCAATGGTTTCCCCACTAATTTTTTTGCACAACACGCTTTTTAACTTGGTGGAACGCTGTGAGGAAGGTAGTGTAAAGCTTGTGTGATGTTCCTGTATTTTGACAGTAATTAATTGACACCCTGATGGTGGTTTTCCAGTTGGCTATGCCGCAGAAACATTTTAACGAAGTTTCAAAGTTCTTCTGACACAATTACGTGTTTAACGTCCAGCTCGTTTCAAATAAACGCATAGTTTGACCAAACTCGCCTATGAGACAAGCGTTGAGAGCGGAGTGAGGCTGCTACTCCGCTTTAACGGTTTGTCTTCAAGGAAATCCGTTCATCCTAAGAGAATCACCCTGAACAAGATACTTGACTTTACACGCGGTTTTATGACACTCAAAAGAATTCGTTATGCTGCCGTCTCTAGTTTGAAATCCTTTGTGAGACTGTAAGAGACGGAGCATACATGAAGTAGTTTTTAATAAGAACTGAGCCTATCAAACAAGACCAAATTAATTCATTTTTACTAAAAGGACTTGATTGCGCTGCGGATGCGGAAAAATACAAGTGGAGGGACAAGTTGTCAGGATCTAATGATCAGCTACTATAATACAATTTCTTTGCAGACAAACCACGCGTGCCAGCATCTGCCGGATTATTAAAAGTGCAGTTGTGCTTGCATTGGTCAATGCAGGTTTAACTCTAGGATTTCACTTGCACGATTTGTTTTGAAGATGGGGTGTCTGGTGTTTGAATTTACCTATTCGAAAATGGTTGTACAATCTGTCAACAAATATTCTGTCTATAGAAATGATAAACACTCGACATATTTCCTTTTGCAACTGTACAGCTATGAGAGTGGCTTGCAGTTCCAATATGCCATGCATGAAATCTGTTAACTATGTTCTTGGGTGTCAACTCGTCATCCCAATTTTGTCCATTGGCACGCCAATTGTATTTCCTTATTTAACGACCACGCACAGTAAAAGACGCGACGATACAATTTATGTTGTGGTCCTTACCACAAGACTTAAACCAAGGGTTGCGTTAAGATTATTGTGACGGATGTTTTAGTACACCTGGTGGTGATTAATTGTACCACACTTTTGCTTCATCCACAACCTTTGCTCGGGTGTTTTTTTCCTTAAAGACACGACACTCCCAGAGATGATGTATGCCCTCACAGAAAGTACAGCAAGTAACCGGGCGCAAAAAAGCAGTTGCAGTTTGTTCATGTATGCTTTTTGGTAACCTTGAGACAATCTCCTTGAGACAACTTTGTTTAGTTACTAAGTTGGTGTTGTCCTTAGTTTTGCGGAAATTTACTCCATTAAGTCATGCGCGATGGTTTTCTCCTTCAAGTAATCATTGAAGGCCAGGAGCATTGGTTTAATTCTTTGTCTCTTAATAGTGAACAAAGACCAAGACTCTTCCAATATTGGGCGGCTACCTTCGCACACTGGTGTTAATGAGTGGGGCGCTCTTTAAATCGAGTCATATGAAAAAGGCATAAATAACACCAACAAAATTTGATAAAGTAAAGAATTCATGTTTTTATCACTTCTATGCATCTTTGGAAGTGCGAAACTGCGGAGTTTGTCAACATGCGCACTGACTTATTTTCGTTCCAGAGTCCTAAGTATTATGCTTTAGTTTGCAAACTCATCAATGGCAGTTTTTGCTTTTCCTGTTACAAGAGTTTTACGATCAGCCAAATTGACGTCGTATGTAAACGACTGCAAGTCAATCATACATTTGAATTGTTTTTATCACGCATCCACTGCAAAGGGTCGAAATTGTACTGCGACACTTTATATTTGGGCTAGGGACCACTCTTCTTGCTGGTAATTGGTTCTGCTAAGTCCTTGGTTAAGATCACAGTTTCCGGTCAAGGGCCGGGGATTGGGATGCCATGGACGCCGCAAAACAAAGGGACAATTTCTGCGTGCCGTACGACGGTGTCATTGTTGACGTGTGAAACGTCGGTGCATCATTGGTGGAAATAGCGGAGGGATAAGTTCTCCGGATTCAAGAACCGTCAACAGCGATTGAATTGGTGCTGGTCGTTGTGAAAAAGCAATCTTTATTACACATATTCCATCAAACTGTTTTGGTTTAAATGGACCTCGATTAATGAATATATTTGACAGAAATGCCAGATGTTAGGGTTCGTCGAATTATTTTGAACAATGGGGTTTGCTGCTGCTTTGTACTACTGTTGTAGGCGTTTTTGATTTAGTTGACAGACAAAAATGTTTGCGGGTGGAGACGATGTTTTTTCTTGGCGGAGAGTGGCTAAATAAAAGTACGGAGCGATGGGTTTACAACAGAGGGTAGAACTGCAGGTATTTTTGGGTGCTTAAGGTAGATTATGTGCGGGCGGTGCAATAGTTAATGCAATTATGTATGGCAGTGAGGATGGCTGATTTAATTTAACTGTCCCAGCATGCTCGACCAGCCAGCACATTGATTTAAATGTTTCTTCCACTTATTTCTGTCAGCCTACTGAATGTGATGTTGATGTTAGCTTGAACATGACTATGTATATTTGAAATCTGGAGCATGTGAGCTTAGATTGGGTTGCATGGAGGGCATTGGCTTGATTCGAGTGGTCAATGGAACCAAAAAACTGCAATGTTGGTTCATTTGCATCATCTGTCTGGACGAAGATGAATTAATAAAATCTTGATTAATTTTCTTGCTCTTAAGCATGTTTTTTTTGTCAGTAGGCAGATTGCTCATTTTGCCGGTATCGACTTCGAGCCTGACTGCTGATGATTTTGTCTTTAATTCAATTTCGTCAAGGTTGGCATCAAATACCTGCTTGCGATGTTCCCCTCAAGCTGCTGAATCTTTTTTCTCCGATGTGATTTATTGCACTGCCTTGTCTGGCGGCAGCAATAAACCCGACGCTTCTCTTGGATCAAATTTCTCTCAATCTTTACTTTTTTTTCTGGCTTTTCAATAGCATAGTTGATGTCACAAACCTACACAATAACCAAATTGGAAAAAGGGGGAATTTCTGAAAAAAAGTAATTCTAAACCCACCCGTAATTCGTGATTGAAACCAGTGAGCGGTTGGAATTCCACAACAAAAAACACCGCATATGCACATCAAGTACGAAGTTTTTTCCGACGACGTTTTTCTGTCGGGAGCAAGCTACGTGGGACAAGAAGTTATTAAAATGTGCCAGCGCCATGGTACTGATTTTCAACTCATGTGCAGGCTCCGGATATAATTTTCTGTACTGTTTAAGTAAACGAGGGTCCTTCTGTTTAGGTTTAGAAGCAATGTCTTTCGCAGACTCCGAACAACAATGAGTTGCCGTCTAATGGTCAAAAATAACTTTTCAGAGTAAAAAATCATGGTTTTGTGATTTTTAGCATATCAAAATTTGATAAAATTGTCAAACTCAAAGCTTTTATGTTAATTCGACCCCTTCCTGAACGAGTTCTGGAAGCACAATGCAGAAACTGCTGTGGAGTTAATGCAATTTTTTTAGTATTTGGTAGTTTTTTTCAGACTTTTGTTCTGTTTTGCGCAAGTTAACATTTAAAAAACGTGATCCGACTATTGTGCTAGCGTTCACCTTGGTTTGGTCATTTTTAAATTTAGATCAAAGATTATCGTATTAGATGTTTTCACGGAAAAACTGTATGGAGTAGGTTATCGCTGACCAAGCAGACCATAATTGACTTGACAATAAAGATGAAAGACCAGAGAAAAAGAATGGGTGGATGAGTGCCTAGATTTGCAAGTTAGATTCGAAAACTTTTGCATCAAGTGTTTTTTTATGTGTCCTAAAGTTTCCGGAATCATCTAGGACATTCTGTTTTGAAATCTAAGATCCTTTTGTTTTTGTTTTTTTTTCTGGAAAACAAACTTCTATTTTAGGCCAGTCTGGGGAAATTTCTGATAGAAGACTAGCCATAAACTAACCAGTAATTCGTGATTGAACCCTGTAAGTGGTTGGTCTTCCACAACAAAAAAACAAGAAAACATTAAGATCTTACATTGTTTCAATAAATTCTACCGCCTCGCATGCAAAACAAGTACAAAAAGCATTTTCCGACAATGTTTTTTTTTCGGGAGCGTGCTACATGGGACAAGAGGTTATTAACATGTGCCAGCACCATAGTACTGGTTTTCAGCTCATGTGCAGGCTTGGGATGTAATTCTCTGTACTCTTTAAGGTAACCAGGGTCATTCTGCATAGATTTAGACTCAATATCTTCCACAATGTGGGTGGTAACTAGAGTACAACACTTGAGTGGATCGTAAAAATCAGTAGTCCAACTCTGGGGCACTACAATACATCCTCTAGGTAAAACAAGCTGTGATGGTGTTAATGGCTTAATGTTATTGCTGCGATTACAAGACAAGGAAGTGATCAGTACATCAAGCCATATATGTAGCTTTTTAATCATGAAAGATGTGACTGTAGTGGAACTCTGCAGTTTTGCATACTTACGAGGAGTTGGGAATACAACTCAGATCTGGTAAAGCAAAAATCTTTTTCATAATGAAATTGTAACGCTTGAGGCAAACTTTTTATGGCGTGATGCAGTGAATGGGCAGCTATTATGAAAACCATACTATTATGAAAACCAGCTATTATGAACACGTTTGCTGTGAGTTTTGCTCAAACTTCGAACCCTAATGAGTTTCTGTCTAATTGTCAAAAACAAATTTACAGAGTATAAGCCCTTTTTCGAAAATTCAGGGTTCTGTGATTTTTAGTATTTAAAAATTTCATAGCATTGTCAAACTCGAATTCTTTATGGTTATTCGACCCCTTCTTGAACGAGTTCTGGATGCACAATGCAGAAACTGCTATCGATTAGGTGCAAAATTTTTTCATATTTGGTAATTTTTTCAGATTTTTTTTCTCTGTTTCGCGCAATTTAAGACTTAAAAAACATGATCCGAAGTACTAGCGTTTATCTTGGTTTGGTCATTTTTAGCCTTAAAGCAAAGATTATCATATTGGAAGTTTTCACGAAAAGAATTTTATGGAGTAGGTTATCGCTGACTAAGCAGACCCTAATTTGTTTGACAATAAAGATGAAAGACCGGAAAACAAATAATTGGGGGGTGCCTAGATTAGCAAGTTAGATTCAGAAACTATTGCATCAAGTGTTTTTTAAGAGTCCTGTAGTTTCGTGAATTGTCTAGTACATTCTGTTTCGAAACCTAAGATCCTTTTTTTTGTTTTTTTTTTAATTGGAAACCAGTCGTCTCATTGAGGCCCGTCTGATTTGGACTATAAAGTTTCTTTTGTCTGCTGGATTTTTATTTAGTATAATAGAATATTAGTGCTGAGAATATTAGTTTGCTGTCAAGCTATCAATTTTCGATAGTTTTTTGCGATCGACTTTTTCCCAATCGCTGTCGTGTTTGATCTATTGATCTGTGTTGGGATTCAGTCTGAAGCTGTTTTGATCGTTGAATCACTCTCTTAGAGCGGCGTTTTCTATACCCGCGCGCTGACTTCAAGCCCGTGTGCAGAGCCCTGTCAAAAAATCTGAGAATCCGAAAAAAAAGCGGATTGGGAAATTGATTCCAGCGACTTAATTGGTAAAAGGTTGAAAGCAGCTCTCAAAGTTGATAATTGGTAGAAAGCAGCTCTCAAACCAATACTGCACGGTTAACCTTACGGTTAATGTAGCTTTGTCCAAGATAGTAATGGTTACCAATTTGTTTTTTGGTCAAATTACGGCACAAAAGACTGAAAATCATATCATTAGGGCAAAAAGCATCCAGCATAACAGCGGCAAATCTAGCGGATTGTATTTCTGAGCCGATTTGCAGGCTTAAAAATTCAGCCCCAAAGGAGCACAATCGATTTGGTTTTCCAGTAGGATTGATGAAATTTATGATATTTAAACAATTTCGGTATCTTGCACGCGTTTTGCAAAGATTTAGAAGCATTCTGTTTAACGAAATGATGTAATAACACTTTTTCGTCGCACAGATTAGACAAAATAATCCAAATGATACAGTTTTAATTATAAAAGCATTTACTGCAAAAATGGACCCAAAGATAGTCACTAAAAGCAATAGGAAAAGAGCTAATACGCATATATTCTCTA
The DNA here is from genome assembly GCF_964194025.1 of Convolutriloba macropyga. Taxonomy (NCBI): domain Eukaryota; kingdom Metazoa; phylum Xenacoelomorpha; order Acoela; family Convolutidae; genus Convolutriloba; species Convolutriloba macropyga. The sequence continues at coordinate 30,044 of NW_027452533.1, read as the reverse complement.
CGTGTATTTCATCAGTAAAAAGTTACAAGTATTTCTCGAATGTCGGATTTATCGAGCAGGCTTACTCAATTTTGTCACCATTTTGGTGTTTTACGATTGGATTCTTAAGTGAGTATGAAAACTAGTTAGAGTAAGGAAATTACTTTCAAGTTTGGATATATCCGCAACTGGATTCCAGAATGAGTCCTTTGGGGCTAGCGTGAAGACTATTGAAAATACTGCAATTGTACTTTTAGAAACATAAGTCACAAATTCCCAACCATCACATTTTTTCAACTCTGAAGAATCCGATAACTATGATTTATAACAGAAATGTCCCTCCCGATGCAAATTGTGGGTTATTTGAACTTTGAAGAAAATTAGCTGTTTTGCAATTATTATTTGCACTTTTCACTATAAAAATTAAGTTTTTGAATTTGTCTTCAGTTAGTTGCTTATAAATTTCTGGGATTAAATTGTTAGCCCAACTGAATGCTCAAAATGGTGGAATTTGATTGAGTTTATCCATGAACACATATTACAAAAATGTGAGCCGTTTTAATAAGAGATAGTTTAATCATTTCTACTTTTTGAGAAACTAGGTTCTGTTGTGGAACATGCCTACAAATATATATCCTACGAAATCCTACGAAATATACATCCGACGAAATATGTCATTCGTTTCCGCAAAACGCAAAATGCATCGAAATTTGCTTTTTCACACACTGAGCTCGTAATGTTGCATTGACCTGTGAATTAACTCGATCTTTGAGTCAACCTTCTAATGGGAGTGCTATTGATTGATGTTTGTTAATGATATCAACTAAAAACTTTCAAAAATGTTTTATTGTGTTTTGATGATTTCATTTAGGCTTAATTGGTTAAGCTCCTGGATTGTATGTTTTACGAATCAAGCAATATAAATGAATTTAATTTCCAATCGAATTACGAAGTATAATTACTTTGTAACTGTTTTCACTTCTTTTCATGCAAGTCGTTTGTCCAGCAAAGTTCGCCAGAGTGTTTGTCCGGATTAGGGACGAAGAGCGTAACTAAATGGCCGATAGTTATCTTTTCAAGTGGTTCGAATATTTTGCCATGTGTTTCAGTGTTTGCTGACACAGAAGTGGAGGTTGCAATACTGCTCACACTGATTGGTAAGAAAATTATAATAACTAATAATTGATATTGATATCTACCTAGTTTTCTAGAGCTTAGATTTATACTATGAAACAATTATCATATTTACTCTACAAATTTTCATTTGGAGTCTTAGGGCTATTCAAAGTCTTAGGGCTTATTAGACTGTAAGGATCCATTTGACCAAAACTGTTTAAGAGACATAATTAATTCATGTTGTGAAAGGCGGTTCTTAGAGTTTGACCCCACCTCTCTCTCTCTCTCTGCCAACTCCTACTTAACCAACTCCACCCCTTTCCACCTCACTCCATACATAACACCGCACGTTCAATCCCCTCCACCCAACCCCTGAGATAAGCTAAAGCTAGCCTCTCTAAGCGGCAGCTGGATACTGACAAAGTCAACCGACCGTCAGTTTTTATAGAGCATTATTGGTATTAATTGCTCTCCAACGAAGTTTGTTGCAATCATATTAGTCCTGTTGCTCTTTTCTAATGCTCTTTTTTTGCTTCACCGAATTTTCTTCTGACTCCTTTAATTTTTGGTCCTCAAAAACGGGATAAACAGGTAAAGCCCGGAGCTCATTAAGTGGCTGAGTAGTTCTCTTATAGTCCTACGCTTTACTAGTTCCAAAGTATGTCGGTTGACCGAAACTGTTTTTAAAGACAATTTCATGGTGTTAAGGGCGGTTCTCAATCCCGGGTCGAGAAAAAAATGGGAAAAATATGTAAGATAAGCGGTGAAAAGTTGGTTTTTTTCACCGCAAATTTTGTACATAATTTTGCGGTGAAATGCGGTGAATGCGGTGAAATTATGTAAGTTCACCGCTAGAGTAAGCGGTGAACTTACAAAAATTCACCACATTTCACCGCTCACTACAAGTTACTGTCCTTGCACGTATTCGAACCGCGCACCTCTTGCATGTCAGTCACTTCTTCTTCCACTGCGCCACTTCTCACTAAAAGCGAGGATATTTGTTTTGACTTTAAATCAAATTCACTCTCCTTTATGTAAAACATACGCGTTGAACTTTTATAAGATAAGCGGTGAAATTACAAATTTTAGCGGTGAAATGTGGTGAATGCGGTGAAATTTTTTAAGTTCACCTCTTACTCTAGTGGTGAAATTACATAAACTCACCGCTGAAAAATGGTTTCAAAAAGATGTATAATTATTCGGGGGTAAATTTTCCGTGCGTCTTTTAATAAATTTATCTTAACTTCGTTGAACAAAAAAGATGATTCGAAGCGTTTTCTAAGCGGTGAAATTATGTTATTTCACCACTAAGTTAAGCGGTGAATTTGTGTAATTTCATTGCATTCACTGCTGATTTCATACAATTTTAACACTTTTTTCTAGCGGTGAATTTTCTAAAGTTCACCACTAAGTTAAGCGGTGAACTTTCGTAATTTCATTGCATTCACTGCTGGTCTCATACAAATTTAACACTTATTTCTAAGCGGTGAATTTTAATAAGTTCACCACTAAGTTAAGCGGTGAATTTATGTAATTTCATTGCATTCACTGCTTATCTTACATAATTTTGACTGTTTTTTCAAAGCGTTGAATTTATATAAGTTCATCACTAAATTCAGCGGTGAAATTATGTAGTTTCACCGCTACCAGGCGATAAAGATTTTTTTTTCACCGCATTCACCGCCTCATTTATGTAATTTCACCACATTCACCGCTTATCTTACAAAATTTTTCGCATTCACCCTTATCTGACATAATTTTCCGTTGAATGGCGGTGACACCTCGACCCGGGATCTTAAAAGGTTGACACCCCTCCCTCAGTAACCCCCACCCCCTCACTCCTTCAACACTCCTCCAGCTGGCGAACCCCCCCCCCCGCCACTCCTCACACCGCCTCCTCGGGTCGTTTGAGAGCAATTGGCACGACGATAGTCGGTTCTGTTATACATTTCAGGTGTATTTTTGGGTGGTTGTAACAACCTGCTGTTTGGACCAATCAGGATAGAGTTGGGACTGAAGATGAAGGTGAGCAGTGGTCACCACTTAGAGGTCAATGAGACACTGTCCACTCTCAGTGGACTGATGGAGGGCACTGCCACTGTGGCTGCCGCTTTCGCCCAGGTAAGAAAAATTAAAACATTAGAAGCTAGCGTCCCCTACCTTTAATTAACATTACCCTAGTTTGTGAAAATTGTCGGCTAAGAAATTGTGTGGTTACCAAATAATATAACACCCCTTAATATAACTATAATATACATGACCAGCAGACCAATTGACCGACCCCGGACAAAAAGATAAAATCTCAAAAGTTGAGAAACTAAAATATTGAAACAAACTAAACAAAATAATCATTGCTATATTTCTTGAAGCTTTTACCCTGAAGGCCAAACCTGATACAATTCAATGTACTAATTAACTCAGGCGCAAGCCTTGAAAAAGACTTATTTGCCACTAAAGATAGAAACACTCGAGAAATATGACAAATGATTCTAAAAAACTGAAAAGAGCAAAATTTGAAGAAAGCTTCCAATTTTCGCAAGAAAACCGTTCAAAACCATTTTTTTCTCTAGATTTCTGTCGGGTAACACATCTGCAAGACCTAAAAAAACTCGCTGGCTAGTAAAGATCGTTAAAATCTGAAAATGACAGAAAAACTAAAAAAAAACTAAAAGTAATTGCATCTTTTAAAAAAATCGTGCTATAATTCGTGACATTAAGATCCTCCGAACAATTTCATTGTCTCCAGAAACTATCCAAAATCCCCATTTCAAGCCATAAATAGTTTCACTGGCTTATAAAGATTGATAAAATTGGAACAAGATAATAATTTTCAGAATATTTGTAAAATAAAGATCAATTTCCATAAAAAAAATGCTAAAACCTGTATTATTCCTTACCTATTGCTACTATGCAATATTTGTGTACTAAAACCTGGAGAAGGTTCTTGAGCTCTTGGTGACGTAAAAACTCAAAAACCTAATTTAAAAAAACTGCAAAAATTTGTGATATTAAAAATTGAAAAGTTTTTCATTGACGCCTGAAACTATGCAGTAACACACTAGCAAAACAAATTGGAGGTTTCAATCTACTTTCATAACCTAGAGGAATGGGCTTAGCCCTTCAGGCTAGAAAAAACGAAAAATTACAAAAGTTTCAAGAAACTTGAATACTTTTGAAACCACAATTTTTTTCAATGAAACTTGCAATATTCAAGTTTTTTTAAACTTCTTGTAATTTTTCAAAATGTTGAAAACCATTCCGTGACAAAAAGAAAAGTTTTTGTAATTTATTATCAAAACCCAAAAGACGTTGTTCAACCCCTGAGGCTGCATAAACACAAAGTTTTTCAAAGTAAACTGAAAAAAAACTAAAATTAGTATGGTTTTGCGTGTTTTTGTTTGGAATACCAAAATATAAAGGGTTTAAAATGGTCCCAATAGTAATGTCCTGCAAAAGACCTTTATCAGCTTTTACAAACCTCAATTTTAGAATGGTCCAACAAAAAATTCAAAAATTGACAAAAAAGGCAAAAAATGTATTTTTTGGGCAAAGGGCTTCTAATGAAGGGTCTTCTTTGCTGCTAAGGGCCTCTAATGAAACTTGATGTCCCCTGAGTTTTAACTGTTTATTGCGTTTTGAAAGTTCAGAGTAATGAAAAAAAAATAAAAACGTCTTACAAATAAAAGCATAGCTGGACAAGTCTTGGAACAAAATTCAAAAAATGAGTGACAAACTTAGAAGTTCCTGACCAGTAGATCAATTGAACAATGCCAGCCAAAACAGAAAATTAATGACAAAAGTTGAGAAAAAAGAGGAAAACTAGGACATAGTTTGAATAGAATCGCAAAATTTTATCTTTGCAGTTCCAACACACATAGCACATAAGTGGTCAGAAAAATTAATTATTTCTTGCAAAAAATTTTTTCAAAATTGGCAAACGTCAATTCAAATTTCAGCAAACAAGAACCACGAAAAATATCAGAAAACATTTAAAAAAAGGTAAAAATCGAGTTCTGGATGAAAAAGTCCTAAAATTGAGCTTTTAAAATTGAATTAAGGCACTGCTATCAGCTGCACCACTCTAAGCGCTCGAACGATGTAAAATTTGCTAATGGCCTTTAATAAAACTTCAACTCAGCTTGGCTTTACCTGTTTATTCAGTTTTGAAAACTAAAAGTCGAAACAAGCGTGAAAAGGTGTGAAAACGTTTCACAAAAAGATAGCAGGGCAAGTCCTGGAATACCGCCCAAAAAACTGAATGAAAAACTTAGAACTACGGTGTCTGAGCAGAAGATCAATTGAACAATGCCAGCCAAAACAGAACAACAATCTCAAAGTTGAGAAAAACGAAGAAAACTGTGTATATTTTGAATAGAGCCGCAAAATGTGAAAAAAAGTTTATTAATGTTGCAATATTATCAAAATTCAAATTTAATCAAAAATTGAAAAAAAAAATTGTGGTATCAAAATGTTGAAAAGTATTCAGTGCCACTAGAAATTAAACAAAAACCTACTATTAAACCCATTAAGAGTTTCTCTTGACCCTCTTTATTGAAAAAGTCCTGAAATTTGTGATATTAATAGGTTGAAAACCATTTTGCTACCCCAAACAACAAAGCAGTAACTGACAATCAAATCCTGGGGAGAGTTTCCCGGCCACTGGGGTTAGAGATACTCAAAAAACAACAAAATTCTACCAAACGAATTGCTAAATATAGTAATGATAAAAATTTGAAAATCATTATAATGCCACTATAAGTTTAGCAGTAACTTATTATCCAACCCCAGAGGAATTTCTTCGACACATGAAGCCACAGAAAAACAAAACTGAAAAGATTGCAAAAATTAGTATCGTTTTGCAAATTTATCTTTGCAGTTCCAACACACATAGCACATAAGTGGTCAGAAAAATTAAATATTTTTTGCAAAAACTTTTTTCAAAATTGGCAAACGTCAATTCAAATTTCAGCAAACAAGAACCACGAAAAATATCAAAAAACATTAAAAAAAAGTAAAAATCGAGTTCTGGATGAAAAAGTCCTAAAATTGAGCTTTTAAACATCAATTAAGGCACTGATATCAGCTGCACCACTCTAAGCGCTCGAACGATCTAAAATTTTCTAATGGCCTTTAATAAAACCTCAACTCAGCTTGGCTTTACCTGTTTATTCAGTTTTGAAAGCTAAAAGTAGAATACAAGCGTGAAAAGGTGTGAAAACGTTTCACAAAAAGATAGCAGGGCAAGTCCTGGAATACCGCCCAAAAAACTGAATGACAAATTTAGAACTACGGTGTCTGAGCAGAAGATCAATTGAACAATGCCAGCCAAAACAGAACAGCAATCTCAAAGTTGAGAAAAACGAGGAAAACTGTGTCATATTTTGAATAGAGCCATAAAATGTGAAAAACAGTTAAATAATAATGCAATATTATCAATTTGCAAATATAATCAAAAATTGAAAAAAATTGTGGTATCAAAATGTTGAAAAGTTTTCAGTGCCACTAGAAATTAAACAAAAACCTACTATTAAACCCATTAAGTGTTTCTCTTGACCCTCTTTATTGAAAAAGTCCTGAAATTAGTGAGATTAATAGGTTGAAAACCATTTTGCTACCCCAAACAACAAAGCAGTAACTGACAATCAAATCCAAGAGAGAGTTTCCCGGCCACTGAGGTTAGAGATACTCAAAAAACAACAAAACTCTACCAAAGGAATTGCTAAATATAGTAATAATAAAAATTTGAAAATCATAATAATGCCACTATAAGTTTAGCAGTAACTTATTATCCAACCCCAGAGGAATTTCTTCGACACATGAAGCCACAGAAAAACAAAACTGAAAAGATTGCAAAAATTAGTATCGTTTTGCAAATTTATCTTTGCAGTTCCAACACACATAGCACATAAGTGGTCAGAAAAATTAAATATTTTTTGCAAAAACTTTTTTCAAAATTGGCAAACGTCAATTCAAATTTCAGCAAACAAGAACCACGAAAAATATCAAAAAACATTAAAAAAAGGTAAAAATCGAGTTCTGGATGAAAAAGTCCTAAAATTGAGCTTTTAAACATCAATTAAGGCACTGCTATCAGCTGCACCACTCTAAGCGCTCGAACGATCTAAAATTTTCTAATGGCCTTTAATAAAACTTCAATTCAGCTTGGCTTTACCTGTTTATTCAGTTTTGAAAGCTAAAAGTAGAATACAAGCGTGAAAAGGTGTGAAAACGTTTCACAAAAAGATAGCAGGGCAAGTCCTGGAATACCGCCCAAAAAACTGAATGACAAATTTAGAACTACGGTGTCTGAGCAGAAGATCAATTGAACAATGCCAGCCAAAACAGAACAGCAATCTCAAAGTTGAGAAAAACGAGGAAAACTGTGTCATATTTTGAATAGAGCCATAAAATGTGAAAAACAGTTAAATAATAATGCAATATTATCAATTTGCAAATATAATCAAAAATTGAAAAAAATTGTGGTATCAAAATGTTGAAAAGTTTTCAGTGCCACTAGAAATTAAACAAAAACCTACTATTAAACCCATTAAGTGTTTCTCTTGACCCTCTTTATTGAAAAAGTCCTGAAATTAGTGAGATTAATAGGTTGAAAACCATTTTGCTACCCCAAACAACAAAGCAGTAACTGACAATCAAATCCAAGAGAGAGTTTCCCGGCCACTGAGGTTAGAGATACTCAAAAAACAACAAAACTCTACCAAAGGAATTGCTAAATATAGTAATAATAAAAATTTGAAAATCATAATAATGCCACTATAAGTTTAGCAGTAACTTATTATCCAACCCCAGAGGAATTTCTTCGACACATGAAGCCACAGAAAAACAAAACTTATAAGAATGCAAAAATTAGTATCGATTTGCAAATTTATCTTTGCAGTTCCAACACACATAGCACATAAGTGGTCAGAAAAATTAAATATTTCTTGCAAAAACTGTTTTCAAATTTGGCAAACGTCAATTCAAATTTCAGCAAACAAGAACCACGAAAAATATCAAAAAACATTAAAAAACGTAAAATTCGAGTTCTGGATGAAAAAGTCCTAAAATTGAGCTTTTAAACTTGAATTAAGGCACTGCTATCAGCTGCACCAATCTAAGCGCTCGAACGATCTAAAATTTGCTAATGGTTTTTAATTAAACTTCAACTCAGCTTGGCTTTACCTGTTTATTCAGTTTTGAAAGCTAAAAGTCGAATACAAGCGTGAAAAGGTGTGAAAACGTTTCACAAAAAGATAGCAGGGCAAGTCCTGGAATACCGCCCAAAAAACTGAATGACAAATTTAGAACTACAGTGTCTGAGCAGAAGATCAATTGAACAATGCCAGCCAAAACAGAACAGCAATCTCAAAGTTGAGAAAAACGAGGAAAACTGTGTCATATTTTGAATAGAGCCGCAAAATGTGAAAAACAGTTAAATAATGTTGCAATATTATCAATTTGCAAATATAATCAAAAATTGAAAAAAAATGTGGTATCAAAATGTTGAAAAGTTTTCAGTGCCACTAGAAATTAAACAATAACCTACTATTAAACGCTTTATGAGTTTCCCTGGAATCTTTTTATTGAAAAAACCCTGAAATAAGTGATATCAAAAAAGTTGAAAACCATTTTACTACCCCAAGCGACAATGCAGTATCTGACAATCAAATCCCTCAGAGAGTTCCCTGGCCACTGGAGATAGAGATACTCAAAAAACAACAAAAAGTTCTGCCAAACGAATTGCTAAATATAGTAATAATAAAAATCTGAATATCATTATATTGCCACTTTAAACTTAGCAGTAATTTATTATCCAACCCCAGAGGAAGTTCTTCGACATATGAAGCCACAGAAAAACAAAACTGAAAAGAATGCAAAAATTAGTATTGTCTTGCAAATTTGTTTTTGCAGTTCCAAAACACACAGCACATAAGTGGTCAGAAAAATGATTAATTCTTGCAAAACCCTTTTTCAAATTTGACAAACCTCAACAAACAAGAACCACAAAAAATATCAAAAAACGTTAAAAAAAAGTAAAAATTGAGTTCTGGATGAAAAACTCCTAAAAGTGAGCTTTAAAACCTGAATTAAGGCACTACTATCAACTGCACCACTCTAAGCACTCGAAGGATCTAAAATTTGCTAATGGTTTTTAATTAAACTTCAACTCAGCTTGGCTTTACCTGTTTATTCAGTTTTGAAAGCTAAAAGTCGAATACAAGCGTGAAAAGGTGTGAAAACGTTTCACAAAAAGATAGCAGGGCAAGTCCTGGAATACCGCCCAAAAAACTGAATGACAAATTTAGAACTACAGTGTCTGAGCAGAAGATCAATTGAACAATGCCAGCCAAAACAGAACAGCAATCTCAAAGTTGAGAAAAACGAGGAAAACTGTGTCATATTTTGAATAGAGCCGCAAAATGTGAAAAACAGTTAAATAATGTTGCAATATTATCAATTTGCAAATATAATCAAAAATTGAAAAAAAATGTGGTATCAAAATGTTGAAAAGTTTTCAGTGCCACTAGAAATTAAACAATAACCTACTATTAAACGCTTTAAGAGTTTCCCTGGAATCTTTTTATTGAAAAAACCCTGAAATAAGTGATATCAAAAAAGTTGAAAACCATTTTACTACCCCAAGCGACAATGCAGTATCTGACAATCAAATCCCTCAGAGAGTTCCCTGGCCACTGGAGATAGAGATACTCAAAAAACAACAAAAAGTTCTGCCAAACGTATTGCTAAATATAGTAATAATAAAAATCTGAATATCATTATATTGCCACTTTAAACTTAGCAGTAATTTATTATCCAACCCCAGAGGAAGTTCTTCGACATATGAAGCCACAGAAAAACAAAACTGAAAAGAATGCAAAAATTAGTATTGTTTTGCAAATTTGTTTTTGCAGTTCCAAAACACACAGCACATAAGTGGTCAGAAAAATGATTAATTCTTGCAAAACCCTTTTTCAAATTTGACAAACCTCAACAAACAAGAACCACAAAAAATATCAAAAAACGTTAAAAAAACGTAAAAATTGAGTTCTGGATGAAAAACTCCTAAAAGTGAGCTTTAAAACCTGAATTAAGGCACTACTATCAACTGCACCACTCTAAGCACTCGAAGGATCTAAAATTTGCTAATGGTTTTTAATTAAACTTCAACTCAGCTTGGCTTTACCTGTTTATTCAGTTTTGAAAGCTAAAAGTCGAATACAAGCGTGAAAAGGTGTGAAAACGTTTCACAAAAAGATAGCAGGGCAAGTCCTGGAATACCGCCAAAAAAACTGAATGACAAATTTAGAACTACAGTGTCTGAGCAGAAGATCAATTGAACAATGCCAGCCAAAACAGAACAGCAATCTCAAAGTTGAGAAAAACGAGGAAAACTGTGTCATATTTTGAATAGAGCCGCAAAATGTGAAAAACAGTTAAATAATGTTGCAATATTATCAATTTGCAAATATAATCAAAAATTGAAAAAAAGTGTGGTATCAAAATGTTGAAAAGTTTTCAGTGCCACTAGAAATTAAACAATAACCTACTATTAAACGCTTTAAGAGTTTCCCTGGAATCTTTTTATTGAAAAAACCCTGAAATAAGTGATATCAAAAAAGTTGAAAACCATTTTACTACCCCAAGCGACAATGCAGTATCTGACAATCAAATCCCTCAGAGAGTTCCCTGGCCACTGGAGATAGAGATACTCAAAAAACAACAAAAAGTTCTGCCAAACGAATTGCTAAATATAGTAATAATAAAAATCTGAATATCATTATATTGCCACTTTAAACTTAGCAGTAATTTATTATCCAACCCCAGAGGAAGTTCTTCGACATATGAAGCCACAGAAAAACAAAACTGAAAAGAATGCAAAAATTAGTATTGTTTTGCAAATTTGTTTTTGCAGTTCCAAAACACACAGCACATAAGTGGTCAGAAAAATGATTAATTCTTGCAAAACCCTTTTTCAAATTTGACAAACCTCAACAAACAAGAACCACAAAAAATATCAAAAAACGTTAAAAAAACGTAAAAATTGAGTTCTGGATGAAAAACTCCTAAAAGTGAGCTTTAAAACCTGAATTAAGGCACTACTATCAACTGCACCACTCTAAGCACTCGAAGGATCTAAAATTTGCTAATGGTTTTTAATTAAACTTCAACTCAGCTTGGCTTTACCTGTTTATTCAGTTTTGAAAGCTAAAAGTCGAATACAAGCGTGAAAAGGCGTGAAAACGTTTCACAAAAAGATAGCAGGGCAAGTCCTGGAATACCGCCCAAAAAACTGAATGACAAATTTAGAACTACAGTGTCTGAGCAGAAGATCAATTGAACAATGCCAGCCAAAACAGAACAGCAATCTCAAAGTTGAGAAAAACGAGGAAAACTGTGTCATATTTTGAATAGAGCCGCAAAATGTGAAAAACAGTTAAATAATGTTGCAATATTATCAATTTGCAAATATAATCAAAAATTGAAAAAAATGTGGTATCAAAATGTTGAAAAGTTTTCAGTGCCACTAGAAATTAAACAATAACCTACTATTACACGCTTTAAGAGTTTCCCTGGAATCTTTTTATTGAAAAAACCCTGAAATAAGTCATATCAAAAAAGTTGAAAACCATTTTACTACCCCAAACAGCAATGCAGTATCTGCCAATCAAATCCTTCAGAGAGTTCCCTGGCCATTGGAGATAGAGATACTCAAAAAACATCAAAAAGTTCTGCCAAACGAATTGCTAAATATGGTAATAATAAAAATCTGAATATCATTATATTGCCACTTTAAACTTAGCAGTAATTTATTATCCAACCCCAGAGGAAGTTTTTCGACATATGAAGCCACAGAAAAACAAAACAGAAAAGAATGCAAAAATTAGTAATGTTCTGCAAATTTGTTTTTGCAGTTCCAAAACACACAGCACATAAGTGGTCAGAAAAATGATTAATTCTTGCAAAACCCTTTTTCAAAATTGACAAACCTCAACAAACAAGAACCACAAAAAATATCAAAAAACGTTAAAAAAACGTAAAAATTGAGTTCTGGATGAAAAACTCCTAAAAGTGAGCTTTAAAACCTGAATTAAGGCACTACTATCAACTGCACCACTCTAAGCACTCGAAGGATCTAAAATTTGCTAATGGTTTTTAATTAAACTTCAACTCAGCTTGGCTTTACCTGTTTATTCAGTTTTGAAAGCTAAAAGTCGAATACAAACGTGAAAAGGTGTGAAAACGTTTCACAAAAAGATAGCAGGGCAAGTCCTGGAATACCGCCCAAAAAACTGAGTGACAAATTTAGAACTACAGTGTCTGAGCAGAAGATCAATTGAACAATGCCAGCCAAAACAGAACAGCAATCTCAAAGTTGAGAAAAACGAGGAAAACTGTGTCATATTTTGAATAGAGCCGCAAAATGTGAAAAACAGTTAAATAATGTTGCAATATTATCAATTTGCAAATATAATCAAAAATTGAAAAAAATTGTGGTATCAAAATGTTGAAAAGTTTTCAGTGCCACTAGAAATTAAACAATAACCTACTATTAAACGCTTTAAGAGTTTCCCTGGAATCTTTTTATTGAAAAAACCCTGAAATAAGTCATATCAAAAAAGTTGAAAACCATTTTACTACCCCAAACAACAATGCAGTATCTGACAATCAAATCCTTCAGAGAGTTCCCTGGCCACTGGAGATAGAGATACTCAAAAAACAACAAAAAGTTCTGCCAAACGAATTGCTAAATATGGTAATAATAAAAATCTGAATTTCATTATATTGCCACTTTAAACTTAGCAGTAATTTATTATCCAACCCCAGAGGAAGTTTTTCGACATATGAAGCCACAGAAAAACAAAACTTAACAGAATGCAAAAATTAGTATTGTTTTGCAAATTTGTTTTTGCAGTTCCAAAACACACAGCACATGTGGTCAGAAAAATGATTATTTCTTGCAAAACCCTTTTTCAAATTTGACAAACCTCAACAAACAAGAACCACAAAAAATATCAAAAAACGTTAAAAAAAACGTAAAAATTGAGTTCTGGATGAAAAACTCCTAAAAGTGAGCTTTAAAACCTGAATTAAGGCACTACTATCAACTGCACCACTCTAAGCACTCGAAGGATCTAAAATTTGCTAATGGTTTTTAATTAAACTTCAACTCAGCTTGGCTTTACCTGTTTATTCAAATTTGAAAGCTAAAAGTCGTATACATGCGTGAAAAGGTGTGAAAACGTTTCACAAAAAGATAGCAGGGCAAGTCCTGGAATACCGCCAAAATACTGAATGACAAATTTAGAACTACGGTGTCTGAGCAGAAGATCAATTGAACAATGCCAGCCAAAACAGAACAGCAATCTCAAAGTTGAGAAAAACGAGGAAAACTATGTCATATTTTGAATGGAGCTGTAAAATGTGAAAAAAAGTTTATTAATGTTGCAATATTATCAAATTTCAAATTTAATCATAAATTGAAAAAAAAATTGTGGTATCAAAATGTTGAAAAGTTTTCAGTGCCACTAGAAATTAAACAAAAACCTACTATTAAACGCTTTAAGAGTTTCCCTGGAATCTTTTTATTGAAAAAACCCTGAAATAAGTGATATCAAAAAAGTTGAAAACCATTTTACTACCCCAAGCGACAATGCAGTATCTGACAATCAAATCCCTCAGAGAGTTCCCTTGACACTGGAGATAGAGATACTCAAAAAACAACAAAAAGTTCTGCCAAACGAATTGCTAAATATAGTAATAATAAAAATCTGAATATCATTATATTGCCACTTTAAACTTAGCAGTAATTTATTATCCAACCCCAGAGGAAGTTCTTCGACATATGAAGCCACAGAAAAACAAAACTGGAAAGAATGCAAAAATTAGTATCGTTTTGCAAATTTATCTTTGCAGTTCCAACACACATAGCACATAAGTGGTCAAAAAAATGATTAATTCTTGCAAAACCCTTTTTCAAATTTGACAAACCTCAACAAACAAGAACCACAAAAATATCAAAAAACGTTAAAAAACGTAAAAATTGAGTTCTGGATGAAAAACTCCAGAAATTGAGCTTTAAAACTTGAATTAAGGCACTACTATCAACTGCACCACTCTAAGCGCTCGAACGATCTAAAATCTGCTAATGGCCTTTAATAAAACCTCAACTCAGCTTGGTTTTACCTGTTTATTCAGTTTTGAAGGCTAAAAGTTGAATACATGCGTGAAAAGGTGTGAAAACGTTTCACAAAAAGATAGCAGGGCAAGTCCTGGAATACCGCCCAAAAAACTGAATGGCAAACTTAGAACTACGGTGTCTGAGCAGAAAATCAATTGAACAATGCCAGTCAAAACAGAACAACAATCTCAAAGTTGAGAAAAACGAGGAAAACTGTGACATATTTTGAATAGAGCCGCAAAATTTGAAAAACAGTTAATTAATGTTGCAATATTATGAAATTGCAAAAATAATCAAAAATTGAAAAAGTTGTGGTATCAAAATGTTGAAAAGTTTTCAGTGCCACTAGAAATTGAACAATAACCTACTATTAAACGCTATAAGAGTTTTCCTGGAATATCTTTATTGAAAAAACCCTGAAATTAGTGATATTAAAAAGTTGAAAACCATTTTGTTACCCCAAACAACAATGCAGTAACTGACAATCAAAGTCTTCAGAGAATTCCCTGCCCACTGGAGATACTCAAAAAACAACAAAAAGTTCTACCAAAAGAATTGCTAAATATAGTAATAATAAAAAATTGAATATCATTATATTGCCACTTTAAACTTATCATTAATTTATTACCTAACACCAGAGGAAGTTCTTCGACATCTGAGGCCACAGAAAAGCAAAACTGAAAAGAATGCAAAAATTAGTATCGTTTTGCAAATTTATCTTTGCAGTTCCAAAACACATAGCACATAAGTGGTCAGAAAAATTAATTATTTCTTGCAAAATTTTTTTTCAAAATTGGCAAACGTCAATTCAAAATTCAGCAAACAAGAACCACAAAAAATATCAAAAATCGTTAAAAAAGGTAAAATTCGAAATCTGGATGAAAAAGTCCTAAAATTGAGCTTTTAAACTTGAATTAAGGCACTGCTATCAGCTGCACCAATCTAAGCGCTCGAACGATCTAAAATTTGCTAATGGCCTTTAATAAAACTTCAACTCGGCTGGGCTTTACCTGTTTATTCAGTTTTGAAGGCTAAAGTCGTATACATGCGTGAAAAGGTGTGAAAACGTTTCACAAAAAGATAGCAGGGCAAGTCCTGGAATACCGCCCAAAAAACTGAATGGCAAACTTAGAACTACGGTGTCTGAGCAGAAAATCAATTGAACAATGCCAGTCAAAACAGAACAACAATCTCAAAGTTGAGAAAAACGAGGAAAACTGTGACATATTTTGAATAGAGCCGCAAAATTTGAAAAACAGTTAATTAATGTTGCAATATTATGAAATTGCAAAAATAATCAAAAATTGAAAAATTTGTGGTATCAAAATGTTGAAAAGTTTTCAGTGCCACTAGAAATTGAACAATAACCTACTATTAAACGCTATAAGAGTTTTCCTGGAATATCTTTATTGAAAAAACCCTGAAATTAGTGATATTAAAAAGTTGAAAACCATTTTGTTACCCCAAACAACAATGCAGTAACTGACAATCAAAGTCTTCAGAGAATTCCCTGCCCACTGGAGATAGAGATACTCAAAAAACAACAAAAAGTTCTACCAAAAGAATTGCTAAATATAGTAATAATAAAAAATTGAATATCATTATATTGCCACTTTAAACTTATCATTAATTTATTACCCAACACCAGAGGAAGTTCTTCGACATCTGAGGCCACAGAAAAGCAAAACTGAAAAGAATGCAAAAATTAGTATCGTTTTGCAAATTTATCTTTGCAGTTCCAAAACACATAGCACATAAGTGGTCAGAAAAATTAATTATTTCTTGCAAAATTTTTTTTCAAAATTGGCAAACGTCAATTCAAAATTCAGCAAACAAGAACCACAAAAAATATCAAAAATCGTTAAAAAAGGTAAAATTCGAAATCTGGATGAAAAAGTCCTAAAATTGAGCTTTTAAACTTGAATTAAGGCACTGCTATCAGCTGCACCAATCTAAGCGCTCGAACGATCTAAAATTTGCTAATGGTTTTTAATTAAACTTCAACTCAGCTTGGCTTTACCTGTTTATTCAGTTTTGAAAGCTAAAAGTCGAATACAAGCGTGAAAAGGTGTGAAAACGTTTCACAAAAAGATAGCAGGGCAAGTCCTGGAATACCGCCCAAAAAACTGAATGACAAACTTAGAACTACGGTGTCTGAGCAGAAGATCAATTGAACAATGAGAGTCAAAACAGAAAAACAATCTCAAAGTTGAGAAAAACGAGGAAAACTGTGACATATTTTGAATAGAGCCGCAAAATTTGAAAAACAGTTAATTAATGTTGCCATATTATCAAATTGCAAATATAATCAAAAATTGAAAAAAATTGTGGTATCAAAATGTTGAAAAGTTTTCAGTGCCACTAGAAATTAAACAATAACCTACTATTAAACGCATTCAGAGTTTCCCTGGAATCTCTTTATTGAAAAAACCCTGAAATTAGTGATATTAAAAAGTCGACAACCATTTTGTTACCCCAAACAACAATGCAGTAACTGACAATCAAATCCTTCAGAGAGTTCCCTGGCCACTGGAGATAGAGATACTCAAAAAACAACAAAGAGTTCTGCCAAACGAATTGCTAAATATGGTAATAAAAAAAATCTGAATTTCATTATATTGCCACTTTAAACTTATCATTAATTTATTACCCAACACCAGAGGAAGTTCTTCGACATCTGAGGCCACAGAAAAGCAAAACTGAAAAGAATGCAAAAATTAGTATCGTTTTGCAAATTTATCTTTGCAGTTCCAAAACACATAGCACATAAGTGGTCAGAAAAATTAATTATTTCTTGCAAAATTTTTTTTCAAAATTGGCAAACGTCAATTCAAAATTCAGCAAACAAAAACCACAAAAAATATCAAAAATCGTTAAAAAAGGTAAAATTCGAGTTCTGGATGAAAAAGTCCTAAAATTGAGCTTTTAAACTTGAATTAAGGCACTGCTATCAGCTGCACCAATCTAAGCGCTCGAACGATCTAAAATTTGCTAATGGCCTTTAATAAAACTTCAACTCAGCTGGGCTTTACCTGTTTATTCAGTTTTGAAGGCTAAAGTCGTATACATGCGTGAAAAGGTGTGAAAACGTTTCACAAAAAGATAGCAGGGCAAGTCCTGGAATACCGCCCAAAAAACTGAATGACAAACTTAGAACTACGGTGTCTGAGCAGAAGATCAATTGAACAATGAGAGTCAAAACAGAAAAACAATCTCAAAGTTGAGAAAAACGAGGAAAACTGTGACATATTTTGAATAGAGCCGCAAAATTTGGAAAACAGTTAATTAATGTTGCCATATTATCAAATTGCAAATATAATCAAAAATTGAAAAAAATTGTGGTATCAAAATGTTGAAAAGTTTTCAGTGCCACTAGAAATTAAACAATAACCTACTATTAAACGCATTCAGAGTTTCCCT
Source organism: Convolutriloba macropyga (assembly GCF_964194025.1). Classification (NCBI taxonomy): domain Eukaryota; kingdom Metazoa; phylum Xenacoelomorpha; order Acoela; family Convolutidae; genus Convolutriloba; species Convolutriloba macropyga. Next base: position 12,349 of record NW_027452533.1, on the reverse strand, counting down.
GGAATCTCTTTATTGAAAAAACCCTGAAATTAGTGATATTAAAAAGTCGATAACCATTTTGTTACCCCAAACAACAATGCAGTAACTGACAATCAAATCCTTCAGAGAGTTCCCTGGCCACTGGAGATAGAGATACTCAAAAAACAACAAAGAGTTCTACCAAATGAATTGCTAAATATAGTAATAATAAAAATTTGAATATCATTATATTGCCACTTTAAACTTAGCAGTTATTTATTATCCTACCCCAGAGGAAGTTCTTCGACATCTGAAGCCACAGTAAAGCAAAACTGAAAAGAATGCAAAAATTAGTATCGTTTTGCAAATTTATCTTTGCAGTTTCAACACACATTGCACATAAGTGGTCAGAAAAATTAATTATTTCTTGCAAAATTTTTTTTCAAAATTGGCAAACGTCATTTCAAAATTCAGCAAACAAGAACCACGAAAAATATCAAAAAACATTAAAAAACGTAAAAATCGAGTTCTGGATGAAAAAGTCCTACAATTGAGCTTTTAAACTTGAATTAAGGCACTGCTATCAGCTGCACCACTCTAAGCGCTCAAACGATCTATAATTTGCTAATGGCTTTTAATAAAACTTCAACTCAGCTTGGTTTTACCTGTTTATTCAGTTTTGAAAGCTAAAAGTCGTATACATGCGTGAAAAGGTGTGAAAACGTTTCACAAAAAGATAGCAGAGCAAGTCCTGGAATACCGCCCAAGAAACTGAATGAAAAACTTAGAACTACGTTGTCTGAGCAGAAGATTAATTGAACAATGCCAGCCAAAACAGAACAACAATCTCAAAGTTGAATAAACGAGGAAAACTGTAACATATTTTGAATAGAGCCGCGATATTTGAAAAACAGTTAATTAATGTTGCAATAATATCAAATTGCAAATATAATCAAAAATTGAAAAAGTTGTGGTATCAAAATGTTGAAAAGTTTTCAGTGCCACTAGAAATTGAACAATAACCTACTATTAAACGCTATAAGAGTTTTCCTGGAATATCTTTATTGAAAAAACCCTGAAATTAGTGATATTAAAAAGTTGAAAACCATTTTGTTACCCCAAACAACAATGCAGTAACTGACAATCAAAGTCTTCAGAGAGTTCCCTTGACACTGGAGATAGAGATACTCAAAAAACAACAAAAAGTTCTGCCAAACGAATTGCTAAATATAGTAATAATAAAAATCTGAATATCATTATATTGCCACTTTAAACTTAGCAGTAATTTATTATCCAACCCCAGAGGAAGTTCTTCGACATATGAAGCCACAGAAAAACAAAACTGGAAAGAATGCAAAAATTAGTATCGTTTTGCAAATTTATCTTTGCAGTTCCAACACACATAGCACATAAGTGGTCAAAAAAATGATTAATTCTTGCAAAACCCTTTTTCAAATTTGACAAACCTTAACAAACAAGAACCACAAAAAATATCAAAAAACGTTAAAAAACGTAAAAATTGAGTTCTGGATGAAAAACTCCAAAAATTGAGCTTTAAAACTTGAATTAAGGCACTACTATCAACTGCACCACTCTAAGCGCTCGAACGATCTAAAATCTGCTAATGGCCTTTAATAAAACCTCAACTCAGCTTGGTTTTACCTGTTTATTCAGTTTTGAAGGCTAAAAGTTGAATACATGCGTGAAAAGGTGTGAAAACGTTTCACAAAAAGATAGCAGGGCAAGTCCTGGAATACCGCCCAAAAAACTGAATGGCAAACTTAGAACTACGGTGTCTGAGCAGAAAATCAATTGAACAATGCCAGTCAAAACAGAACAACAATCTCAAAGTTGAGAAAAACGAGGAAAACTGTGACATATTTTGAATAGAGCCGCAAAATTTGAAAAACAGTTAATTAATGTTGCAATATTATGAAATTGCAAAAATAATCAAAAATTGAAAAAGTTGTGGTATCAAAATGTTGAAAAGTTTTCAGTGCCACTAGAAATTGAACAATAACCTACTATTAAACGCTATAAGAGTTTTCCTGGAATATCTTTATTGAAAAAACCCTGAAATTAGTGATATTAAAAAGTTGAAAACCATTTTGTTACCCCAAACAACAATGCAGTAACTGACAATCAAAGTCTTCAGAGAATTCCCTGCCCACTGGAGATAGAGATACTCAAAAAACAACAAAAAGTTCTACCAAAAGAATTGCTAAATATAGTAATAATAAAAAATTGAATATCATTATATTGCCACTTTAAACTTATCATTAATTTATTACCCAACACCAGAGGAAGTTCTTCGACATCTGAGGCCACAGAAAAGCAAAACTGAAAAGAATGCAAAAATTAGTATCGTTTTGCAAATTTATCTTTGCAGTTCCAAAACACATAGCACATAAGTGGTCAGAAAAATTAATTATTTCTTGCAAAATTTTTTTTCAAAATTGGCAAACGTCAATTCAAAATTCAGCAAACAAGAACCACAAAAAATATCAAAAATCGTTAAAAAAGGTAAAATTCGAAATCTGGATGAAAAATTCCTAAAATTGAGCTTTTAAACTTGAATTAAGGCACTGCTATCAGCTGCACCAATCTAAGCGCTCGAACGATCTAAAATTTGCTAATGGCCTTTAATAAAACTTCAACTCGGCTGGGCTTTACCTGTTTATTCAGTTTTGAAGGCTAAAGTCGTATACATGCGTGAAAAGGTGTGAAAACGTTTCACAAAAAGATAGCAGGGCAAGTCCTGGAATACCGCCCAAAAAACTGAATGGCAAACTTAGAACTACGGTGTCTGAGCAGAAAATCAATTGAACAATGCCAGTCAAAACAGAACAACAATCTCAAAGTTGAGAAAAACGAGGAAAACTGTGACATATTTTGAATAGAGCCGCAAAATTTGAAAAACAGTTAATTAATGTTGCAATATTATGAAATTGCAAAAATAATCAAAAATTGAAAAAGTTGTGGTATCAAAATGTTGAAAAGTTTTCAGTGCCACTAGAAATTGAACAATAACCTACTATTAAACGCTATAAGAGTTTTCCTGGAATATCTTTATTGAAAAAACCCTGAAATTAGTGATATTAAAAAGTTGAAAACCATTTTGTTACCCCAAACAACAATGCAGTAACTGACAATCAAAGTCTTCAGAGAATTCCCTGCCCACTGGAGATAGAGATACTCAAAAAACAACAAAAAGTTCTACCAAAAGAATTGCTAAATATAGTAATAATAAAAAATTGAATATCATTATATTGCCACTTTAAACTTATCATTAATTTATTACCCAACACCAGAGGAAGTTCTTCGACATCTGAGGCCACAGAAAAGCAAAACTGAAAAGAATGCAAAAATTAGTATCGTTTTGCAAATTTATCTTTGCAGTTCCAAAACACATAGCACATAAGTGGTCAGAAAAATTAATTATTTCTTGCAAAATTTTTTTTCAAAATTGGCAAACGTCAATTCAAAATTCAGCAAACAAGAACCACAAAAAATATCAAAAATCGTTAAAAAAGGTAAAATTCGAAATCTGGATGAAAAAGTCCTAAAATTGAGCTTTTAAACTTGAATTAAGGCACTGCTATCAGCTGCACCAATCTAAGCGCTCGAACGATCTAAAATTTGCTAATGGCCTTTAATAAAACTTCAACTCGGCTGGGCTTTATCTGTTTATTCAGTTTTGAAGGCTAAAGTCGTATACATGCGTGAAAAGGTGTGAAAACGTTTCACAAAAAGATAGCAGGGCAAGTCCTGGAATACCGCCCAAAAAACTGAATGACAAACTTAGAACTACGGTGTCTGAGCAGAAGATCAATTGAACAATGAGAGTCAAAACAGAAAAACAATCTCAAAGTTGAGAAAAACGAGGAAAACTGTGACATATTTTGAATAGAGCCGCAAAATTTGAAAAACAGTTAATTAATGTTGCCATATTATCAAATTGCAAATATAATCAAAAATTGAAAAAAATTGTGGTATCAAAATGTTGAAAAGTTTTCAGTGCCACTAGAAATTAAACAATAACCTACTATTAAACGCATTCAGAGTTTCCCTGGAATCTCTTTATTGAAAAAACCCTGAAATTAGTGATATTAAAAAGTCGACAACCATTTTGTTACCCCAAACAACAATGCAGTAACTGACAATCAAATCCTTCAGAGAGTTCCCTGGCCACTGGAGATAGAGATACTCAAAAAACAACAAAGAGTTCTGCCAAACGAATTGCTAAATATGGTAATAAAAAAAATCTGAATTTCATTATATTGCCACTTTAAACTTATCATTAATTTATTACCCAACACCAGAGGAAGTTCTTCGACATCTGAGGCCACAGAAAAGCAAAACTGAAAAGAATGCAAAAATTAGTATCGTTTTGCAAATTTATCTTTGCAGTTCCAAAACACATAGCACATAAGTGGTCAGAAAAATTAATTATTTCTTGCAAAATTTTTTTTCAAAATTGGCAAACGTCAATTCAAAATTCAGCAAACAAAAACCACAAAAAATATCAAAAATCGTTAAAAAAGGTAAAATTCGAGTTCTGGATGAAAAAGTCCTAAAATTGAGCTTTTAAACTTGAATTAAGGCACTGCTATCAGCTGCACCAATCTAAGCGCTCGAACGATCTAAAATTTGCTAATGGCCTTTAATAAAACTTCAACTCAGCTGGGCTTTACCTGTTTATTCAGTTTTGAAGGCTAAAGTCGTATACATGCGTGAAAAGGTGTGAAAACGTTTCACAAAAAGATAGCAGGGCAAGTCCTGGAATACCGCCCAAAAAACTGAATGACAAACTTAGAACTACGGTGTCTGAGCAGAAGATCAATTGAACAATGAGAGTCAAAACAGAAAAACAATCTCAAAGTTGAGAAAAACGAGGAAAACTGTGACATATTTTGAATAGAGCCGCAAAATTTGAAAAACAGTTAATTAATGTTGCCATATTATCAAATTGCAAATATAATCAAAAATTGAAAAAAATTGTGGTATCAAAATGTTGAAAAGTTTTCAGTGCCACTAGAAATTAAACAATAACCTACTATTAAACGCATTCAGAGTTTCCCTGGAATCTCTTTATTGAAAAAAACCCTGAAATTAGTGATATTAAAAAGTCGATAACCATTTTGTTACCCCAAACAACAATGCAGTAACTGACAATCAAATCCTTCAGAGAGTTCCCTGGCCACTGGAGATAGAGATACTCAAAAAACAACAAAGAGTTCTACCAAATGAATTGCTAAATATAGTAATAATAAAAATTTGAATATCATTATATTGCCACTTTAAACTTAGCAGTTATTTATTATCCTACCCCAGAGGAAGTTCTTCGACATCTGAAGCCACAGTAAAGCAAAATTGAAAAGAATGCAAAAATTAGTATCGTTTTGCAAATTTATCTTTGCAGTTCCAACACACATTGCACATAAGTGGTCAGAAAAATTAATTATTTCTTGCAAAATTTTTTTTCAAAATTGGCAAACGTCATTTCAAAATTCAGCAAACAAGAACCACGAAAAATATCAAAAAACATTAAAAAACGTAAAAATCGAGTTCTGGATGAAAAAGTCCTACAATTGAGCTTTTAAACTTGAATTAAGGCACTGCTATCAGCTGCACCACTCTAAGCGCTCAAACGATCTATAATTTGCTAATGGCTTTTAATAAAACTTCAACTCAGCTTGGTTTTACCTGTTTATTCAGTTTTGAAAGCTAAAAGTCGTATACATGCGTGAAAAGGTGTGAAAACGTTTCACAAAAAGATAGCAGAGCAAGTCCTGGAATACCGCGCAAGAAACTGAATGAAAAACTTAGAACTACGTTGTCTGAGCAGAAGATTAATTGAACAATGCCAGCCAAAACAGAACAACAATCTCAAAGTTGAATAAACGAGGAAAACTGTAACATATTTTGAATAGAGCCGCGATATTTGAAAAACAGTTAATTAATGTTGCAATAATATCAAATTGCAAATATAATCAAAAATTGAAAAAAATTGTGGTATCAAATGTTGAAAAGTTTTCAGTGCCACTAGAAATTAAACAATAACCTACTGTTAACGCTTTAAGAGTTTCCCTGGAATCTCTTTATTGACAAAACCCTGATATTAGCGATATTAAAAAGCTGAAAACCATTTTGTTACCCCAAACAACAATGCAGTAACTGACAATGAAATCCTGGAGAGAGTTTCCTGGCCACTGGGGTTAGAGATACTCAAAAAACAACAAATTTCTACCAAACGAATTGCTAAATATAGTAACAATAAAAATTTGAAAATCATAATAATGCCACTATAAATTTAGCAGTAACTTATTATCCAACCCCAGAGGAATTTTTTTGACATCTGAAGCCACAGAAAAACAAAACTGAAAAGAATGCAAAAATTAGTATCGTTTTGCAAATTTATCTTTGCAGTTCCAACACACATAGCACATAAGTGGTCAGAAAAATGAATAATTCTTGCAAAAACCTTTTTCAAATTTGACAAACTTCAACAAACAAGAACCACAAAAAATATCAAAAAACGTTTAAAAACGTAAAAATTGAGTTCTGGATGAAAAACTCCTAAAAGTGAGCTTTAAAACCTGAATTAAGGCACTACTATCAACTGCACCACTCTAAGCACTCGAAGGATCTAAAGTTTGCTAATGGTTTTTAATTAAACTTCAACTCAGCTTGGCTTTACCTGTTTATTCAGTTTTGAAAGCTAAAAGTCGTATACATGCGTGAAAAGGTGGGAAAACGTTTCACAAAAAGATAGCAGGGCAAGTCCAGGAATACCGCCCAAAAAACTGAATGACAAACTACAAACTTAGAACTACGGTGTCTGAGCAGAAGATTAATTGAACAATGCCAGCCAAAACAGAACAATAATCTCAAAGTTGAGAAAAACGAGGAAAACTGTGTCATATTTTGAATAGAGCCGCAAAATGTGAAAAACAGTTAATTAATGTTGCAATATTATCAAATTTCAAATTTAATCAAAAATTGAAAAAAATTCTGGTATAAAAATGTTGAAAAGTATTCAGTGCCACTAGAAATTAAACAATAACCTGTTATTAAACGCTTTAAGAGTTTCTCTGAAACCACTTTGATGAAAAAGTCCTGAAATTAGCGATATTAAAAAGTTGAAAACCATTTCGCTACCCCAAACAACAATGCAGTAACTGACAATCAAATCCTGTAGAGAGTTTCCTGGCCACTGAGGATAGAGATACTCAAAAAACAACAAAAAGTTCTACCAAACGAATTGCTAAATATAGTAATAATAAAAAATTGAAAATCATTATATTGGCACTATAAATTTAGCAGAAATTTATTATTCAACCCCAAAGGAAGTTCTTCGACATCTGAGGCCACAGAAAAACGAAACCGAAAAAAATGGAAAAATTAGTATTGTTTCGCAAATTTATTTTTGCAGTTCCAAAACACATGGCACATAAGCGGTCAGAAAAATGATTATTTCTTGCAAAAACCTTTTTCAAATTTGACAAACGTCAATTCAAAATTCAGCAAACAAGAACCACGAAAAATATCAAAAAACGATTAAAAAAAAAGGTAAAAATCGAGTTCTGGATGAAAAAGTCCTAAAATTTAGCTTTTAAACTTGAATTAAGGCACTGCTATCAGCTGCACCACTCTAAGCGCTCAAACGATCTATAATTTGCTAATGGCTTTTAATAAAACTTCAACTCAGCTTGGTTTTTACTTGTTTATTCAGTTTTGAAAGCTAAAAGTCGTATACATGCGTGAAAAGGTGTGAAAACGTTTCACAAAAAGATAGCAGGGCAAGTCCTGGAATACCGCCCAAGAAACTGAATGAAAAACTTAGAACTACGTTGTCTGAGCAGAAGATCAATTGAACAATGCCAGTCAAAACAGAACAACAATATCAAAGTTGAGAAACTAAAATAATCAAACAAACTAAATAAAAATAAAATCATAGCTTAAGATATTGAAGTTCTTAACCTCAAGGCCCTTTTTATCCGTTTAGACAACCCATTAATCATTGCATAAAAAGTTTTATTGGCCAATGAAGAAAGAAAAGAAGAAGAGAATTATGACTTAGATAAAATTACAAATATTTTAATTTTGCAAATTTAAATCAATTTTATGTCTCTGAATTCTTCCCAGTCACACATATACGAGACCTAAGCAAATTTCATTGGCCCAAAAACGTCAGTCAGATTCTAAGATAATGACAAACCTTAAAAAAATTAAAAAAACAACTGCAATTTTTGTTGAAATTGTGCACAAATTTGTCATATTATTTTCTTCAGAAATATTTCACGGTCTCCGGAGGCTATACACTAAACCAAATTGAAGCCTCAAAATATTTAATTGGCTAATAAAGATCGATAAATTTGCGAAATGACAAGAACTTTCAGAAAATTTGAAAAAAAAATCTCATTTTACCGAAATTTCAAAATTTGTTATTCTAAAATGTTGAAGACTTTTCCATTGCCACTATAAAATATGCAGCAACATATGATACTATCAAACCGCAGAGGTTACTTGGGCTCTAAGGCAAAAAAGGAAGAAAAGAAATTTTTCCGAAAAGGGTGCGAATTTTTTCAAAAAATTAGAAAAAATTGTGGTATTAAAATACTGAACTTTTTCAATGCCAATAGAAAATAGGCAGAACGGTACTAATAAAACTTAGATTTTTTATGGTCCCTGGGTTTAAAAAAAATTCAAAAATGTGGACAAAAAAATGAAAAAGAAATCATTGATAAAATTTGTCGTATTTAAAAGCCATTGCTTTGGCGCAATGAAATCTGCAGTGAACTGCTATTGATCTGTAGAGGAAGTTGAAGAACAAATAAGACAAAAACTTTTGAAAATTTTGAAAAAAATGCATGTATTCATGAGAAAGTGCTAAAATCAAAAGTTTTCAAACCATTCCATAATCCAAAACATTAATGCAGGAACATGATATCAAAACCTGGAGCAGGTTCTTTGGCCACTGGGATTAGAAATACTCACAAGACAACAAAAACTTCTTAAGAAATTTTATAAAAGTTGTAATTTTTACCAAACAATTTACAAAAACAATTGATATTGAATTTTAAAAAAAAATTATATTGCCGCTTTAAATTATGCACTAACTTGATATCAAACCCCGAAAAAAATACTTAACCCCTCAGACTGCAGAAACACAAAGACGCGAAAAATGACAAAAATGACAAAAAGATGTCAATTAATAACTGATTAAAGAAAAAACTCGCAAATTGACAAAAAAACGCGTAAAATTGCGCAATTGTGGTAGTAGCTGCACCACTTTAGGCACGTAAATGAATACTAAACGCGGCTAAGGGCCTCTAATGAATGGTGAAGCGCGCTTGGCCATTACCTGTTTATCTCGTTTTGACAACATGAAGACCATCCTGTCATGAAAAAAGGTGTGAAAACATCTTACAAGAAAACATAGTGATATAAGTCACGGAACACAATCCAGAAAATTGAATTGCAAACTTAGAACTACTGTACCTGGTCAGCACACCAATTCAACATCGCTAATAAAAAAAAACCAAAATCAAAAAACGAGAAAAATAAAATGCTCGAACAAACTAAGCAAAAATTTATCATTGCTCAAACTCGTTAGACTTTTACGCTCAAAGCCAATTTTGATCCATTTTGATAATTTATTAACCCATGCATAAGTCTTGAGGTTTATTGGCCATGGAAGGTACAGAAAAAAAGAACAGAAAAACGACGTATAAAAAATAAATAAATTTGAGAATTATAAAGAGAGTTTCTTAATTTACAATATTAGACCATTTTTCTGTCGCTGAAATCTTCCCAATTACACGGGTACGAGACTTTAACATTTTTCATTGAATGCCCGTAAAGGTCAGAATTTAAGAAAATGTCAACAAATTTTGAAAACATTTGTGATATTAATTTCTTCAGAAACATTTGTCTTCAGAATCCTGCTGTTTTCAGAGGCTCTCCAGTAACCCAAACTCAAGCCTCAAAAACTTAATTGAGAAAGATAAAGAAAGGTGAACTTGGAAAACGACAAAAATTTACAGAAGAATTGAAAAAATCGTATTTTACCAAAAAGTTGCAAAGTTTGTGATGTTAAAATGTTGAAAACCACTCTACTACCATTAAAAACTGTGCAATATTTGTTATTAATTACTTGAGGAGGTTCCTCGATCCCTGGTTTTAGAAAATTCAAACAATGACAATAAATATCAAAGAGTTTGCAAAAGTTTGCAAGTTTTCTTTAAAAAAAAGTTGCTAAAATGCGTGATGTTACAAAGTTGAAAATCATTTGATTACCGGTAGAAACTATGCAGTAATCTAATATCAAACCCTAGAGGAGGTTCGTTGGCACATAGACAAATTTGCATGCTATGTTTGGAGTGCCAAAACATATAGCTCACAAAGTGGTCATAAAAAGTGTTGACAATGTGATGAGCATCTATTTTTCCAGAAAACAACATTGCCAATTTGCTGAGAGCAAGCAAACAGATTTTTAGAGAAAGAACTTATAATGTGAAGCCTGAAGCTCTAATGAATGGAGGCTATTGTAATTTCGTCTGTCTTCTTTCGACCACTGGATGCATATACTTGACATGAACGTGTGATGCCAACACAGCCAACGAAAACTAACAAAATAATCTTCTGTTCCCTGAACGTCTAATTCTCACAAACTTCTCAGCAGGTTCGCAAAAAGCTATAACGCATGACCAGGAAGAATGATAAAAAATTTAAAAGCTTTTCTTGCTGTTTATCATCAATATTCTTTAAGCTATTCAAAATTGTCCGTGGAAGTGCAGCGATGTACACTTAGACAATGATGCAAATTTTCCGAAAACCACTGCGTGTTATCAAAAGCTCTGTGTGGTTTTGAGATGGTCTTCTATATCAAAAACCTTAGTATTTTTCAAATTGGTTTTCAAAAACACTTAGAAGTCTTATGAATACCATAAAAGCTAACGTAGGCTTACACAAATTGATGATTTTTTACCACAGCCAAAAGTGCATAAAAAATAGCAAAGGAACCAGAAGAAAGGACAGTTGAACACAAGGTCGCCAAGCACAATTGATATGGCATAGAAAACGGAACTTTTTTGAGAGCAGCTGCATCTAGTGAAACAGCATTATCGGGTGGGAATTCATCGATCTCTATTTAAAATTCGACTTTTAATAACTGAGTTGAAAACATTTTGAACTTTACATTCAAATTGCTCAATTTATTCCATGATTTTAAGACGAGCTAAATACCTACTAGAAAAATATTTGTGTTCCGAAAAATATATTGTTCCGAAATTAATAGATAATGTATACTTACCAATTGAAACAAAAATGTGTTGCTCCAGCGCACACGAAAACAAAATGTTTTTACCTGTTGAAACGGATACTGCACACGCACTAGCATCCGTGGCTAAGGTTCTGACGCTGCCAGATCAACAAATTTTAAAGCACGTCATCAATCCAATAAAATTTGTACAGAATTGGTCTAATCGTATCAAAACAAATTGCTCTTAGAGCAAAGAAAACAGTCGAATAAAACTCACTACAACACAATTCTTATCCCTCACTCAAATTTAACCATCAGCTGGTCTTCGCAACTTCTCGATGACAATGACAGCCATGTGTTGAGTTGTTCATTAGAGAATTACCTTTTACAATGATTTTTAGCGAGTAGTCATCGACTGGTCCAAATAAGTGTTTTTTGTTCATCATTTTCAAATTTCAAAAAAAATTTCAAATATTTTCAGATTTCAAAAAAAAAAAATTCAATTGGTGCCGGAGCAGACTGCCTCCCCTAATCACAATTTTCTGGTCGCTCATTGGTTTATATCTTAATGATTTCAATAAATTTATAAACAAATCCAAGTTGATTTTTTTGCAGCTAAATAGCTAATTAGGCGGATCTTTTTTTCTGCACTCCATACGCTACGCACCCCTTCCCAACACCTAGCAAGTACGTGAATTAAATCTCCAGGCGTACGCAAAGTAAATTTCCAGGCGAGCTTAACACACTTGTGTTTTTGGTGCGCAACAAGGAACCCAAAAAACGATGGACACAAAGAAAAAATATCCGATGTCTGTTTAACCAAACCTTGTTATTTATAAACATTGGCTAAATTCATACAACCACAGAATCTTGTTTTGAAGCACTTTTTGAAAACTAGACGGAAAAAATTCAAAATTGACAGAAGATTTATTTAACGCAATAATGACCACCGGTTTTTGCTCATTGAGAGAGATGACGATAAGCTGCGATAAGTTTCGACAAATTTTTTATATAAAACTGTTTCTTTGAACTTCAATTCAAACAATCATGGATGTTTTGGAGCTCTAGCTATAATGATGACGTGATGGTTTTAAATAGCAGACATGGAATTGCACTCTGCCTAAT